>NC_046382.1:18588361-18753224 GCF_011125445.2 Fundulus heteroclitus | reverse complement strand
TTTTTTATAATTTGTATTTGATTTGCATATGTATTTGTGTATTTTGCACTTAATAATTTTTTTAATAATGTTTGCTTTGTTTTTCTTATGTGTTCCTTGTTCCATTCCCTGTTCGGTTTTTGTAAAAAAAAAAAAAAAAAAGAAACAATTCGGCTAGTATAATGGCAAAGTCTTCTCTTGTTTATGATGTGTACACCAGAGGGCGCTAAAATCTGAATCGATAATTTTAACTTTCTAATAAAACACATTTTTAGTACAAGATTATTTGTATAACAAAATTCACCTTATTATTAAGGATGAAAATATTTTTTTCCAGTCCTGTTTGAACAAATAATAAAACTAATAGAGTGCATTCAGACGATACAGATAAACATTACGCAATGATATATTCCCGGACTTCGGAGCATATCCGATGATGACGTCAAGCAATACAATGGAGAAAATGTGAAACGCATCAATTTCTTCCAGAAAAGTCTTCAATATTTTCTATACGATATAGTTTAACATTCTTTAATGATTTAAGTATAGAAATAAGTATTCAGTTCCGTAAATTCCGACCCAGAAGTTATTATGTTCGCGCGTGATCAAATGAGCTGATGGACGGATCGTGCTACCGGTACGGATCGGGTAGTGACGGGGCTCTCAACTCTCACGCAATGACCGTGTGACACATGCATTTCCCTGACCGCACACACGGCACACATGGCATTCCTCACGCAAAAAAAACAAACAAAACAAAGCCCGTCTGGGCTGCGGGTGATGCGTTAACAGCACTGTCCATTCTAAGCTCAGTCTAAACCTTGCCTCCTGCGAAGTTGTTTCAGTGTCATTCACAGCTTGTGGCCATCAGTAATTCCTGTTGCAGTTAGTTTTAACAGAGCAGCGCAGCAGGAAGACCAATCAGTTGTAAATAGTTTTGGTCTTAACTTTATTCAGTGATTATTTGTACATTTTGGGTCTGTTTCATTTGATCCACTCATGCGGGTCTATCTAGAAACAAAATATGATTTACAAGAATAAAGCAGACAGCTGGAATGGACTCAGGAAGATGGAGTTTTGGTGTTAGCAGACAGAACTAGTGGAGATGAGCGACAATCAGAGCAAATTGTACTTCGATTAGAAATCTGGAAACGTCCAACTGAGCTGTTTACTTGTTTAGTAGGTGCAATATTGAGTGTAAATTTTGTGAATGGAGATTAAACAGACGTGATTCTCCTCATATTAGGCAGTCTCGGTATGCTGAAACAATAATGGGAAAACAGTTGTGTGGTTTTTTTTTGTTTGTTTTAACCCACTAACTGAAGAGTAAAGTGTTGACACTCCTCTTTCACTTTTTAACAAAGGTAAAACATTTCTACTTCCATGTCTAGTCGGTCGAGACAGAGTTGACTAGATCCACTTGTCCCGCATTGCTCCCGATGCAGGGAGTTGCCACAAATTCCATCTCAGGTGACAACTTTCCCCAGTGAAATCGACCCAACCCGCATGCTGAACTTTCCATAGAAGTTCAGAGGTCTGCTAGCCAGCTCAGGGTAGCAAACAAAAGTAGAGAGGAGACCCTCTATTTCCTTCAAACATAGGAGATTAATTTAGACTTTACATCATAAATTGTCCTCACTCCTAGCAGGTTAACTTTGATATTTCATTGTAGCCAAAGTAATTTTAAAGTTATAATGGGCATGTGTGTTTCTCAAAGCTTGTTATGCTTTTACTAGGCTGCTAGCCAGATAGTGCTAGCCTAGCCTGCTAAGGGTAGCAAAAAAAGTAAAAAGTAAAGGAGACCCTTTGTGAAAATTCTCTGATTCATAAATAAATTAGCCGATAAGCCCCTAAATACTCCCAACATAGATGCAGAGGCTTTAAACGAATTTTTGGGGCAGACACCAGAGCGGAAGAGGAGCACTGTGTTGTTTATGTACCTCTGAAATGATGAGTTTTCACTTTAAGACAAAAAACTAGGGGATCCTGGACCCACCCAGAGTTGCTTTGTCAATGAGCCCTTAAAGACGTTCTGAATTCATCGCCGGGATAAAAACTAACTCCACTGATGAGATAGAAACAAGCTCAGCTTCTAAATGGGCGGCAGGGGCAGGTCATGTAAACCCTTGGTGTAGTTATCATGCTCGTGTGGATCAATCACACCAACCCTAGAGATTTTGTCGAGATAGCGAACCTTCGGAAGAGGGTCTAGCTTGTCTCGGTACAGTCCATCGCTTATCTCTTTAGTACAGTGAATTTTTCCAGCACTATGCGTCTCTATCTCTCACAGCACAGCGTCTGAATCAGCAATGTAAACAAAATGGCGACCGCATCCTACAATGCATTGCAGAATCACGTGCCCTTTTGAGCTGCATTGTTAGGTGGAAGGAAATGGATACATAGTTGGTGGAAACACTAAACATCACCCTGAACACAGTCCAAAGCATTTAAATAGAATTTAAGTGGGTGACTCTTGCTTCATAAAAAAACGTCTCCCCTTCCATCTAAAAGACTTCTTCATTTCTGAATGTTGGTTGGACGTATCATGCTTATAAGTCGTAGTTGGAATAGTCACTATGGGGCTGTTCAGGTCATGAGTCCCTGACCTACTGTAACCTCTGTAGGGATCAAATATGGGTCTTTGCTTCCAAAAAAAAGGGTAAAAAACAAAGCAACTGGACTTGTTTTCCGTAGTTGAAGACGTTTCGCTTCCTCTCCCGGAAGCTTTCTCAATTCAAAAAGTCTGGAGTAATGATGAGTAACAAGCTTTATACCATTACCAACCAAAGGCCTGTAATGGCTTAGATAACATGCAAATTCAACCGAAACAGGACCACCCCTTAGTAATGGGCGGTCGTTAAAGCCATTAAGCCAGTAGATTCCTCTTCCGGGAGAGGAAGCGAAATGTCTTCAACTACGGAAAACAAGTCCAGTTGCTTTGTTTTTTACCCTTTTTTTTGGAATGACCATGACCTGGATGACTGAGAATCTTCACCAGCATATGGGTCTTTGCTATTTGACGATAAAAAATGTCAGTACTAATACTAATACTTGAAGGTTTTTTTCCCCCGTTCATGTCTCATGATGTGAATGGCTGTAACACCACCTAAGAAGATGAATCAATGCTGCACCCTTAGTGTTAGAAAGATGAAACTTGAAGCCCCACTCCCTCTATGCAGGTTTTTTTTTTTTTTTTTTTTTTATGTTGACGTAGATGGCTTCTTTCCCTCCCATCACAAACCCGTAATCTTCAGAAGAAAAACCTTTTGGATGAGAGATGACACATCTTTAAGAACACAAATGCACCCAACATGTTTTAGATTAAATTGAAAATCATGTATCCTTTACCTTCCAGTTTAAAATTATGCACCACTTTGTTTTGATCTATTATAAAAATTCATTGAGGTTAGTGGTTGTAATTTGACAAAATCTGGATTTTTTTTTCTCTCAAGAATGTATTTCATGTTGGCCTTAGCATGCTTGTGGAACCTTGGTCTCATGAAAGCCCACACCCACCTTAATATGGTAAGAAAAAAAAGCCTCTTCCCTTCAAATCGCGAAGAAAGGCCTTTTGAAAGGATGTGTTTTTAGCTTCAATTAATCCTAAGGTGATCAGACAGATCCCTTCACACCAAATGAGTCCATCAGGCGCACAGCTCCCCGGCCAAGGTGTGAAATACAGCTATTTACAGTACAGAAAAGGCAGGTATTTATGATTAAATTAAACTTGATGGGCTTTCCTTGGTTCTCAGCCGTTATTCTTTGGATCAAAATGTGAGTAAATGTGAACCTGTCGAATTGATCAGGCAAACTGGCAAGTCTTTTTAGGATATGATGAACCAATAGAGCCATTTGAAAGTTGAGTAAGGGTAAGACCTTATGTCGATTAACCTCTTTAAGTAAGAAAGAAAGCTGTTGATAATGTTATGAAATCCTATACAATCTGAGGCTCCTGCACATCTCTCCCTCTGCTGAATTTCGTGTCACAGAGCAGTCCAAGCCAGTGCAAGCTTTGGAAAACGCAACGTAGGCCACCAGCCAGATCCCGCGTGTTGATGTTCCCCCTTTGGTTGCAATGGAGTCAACGTGCGTATGTTGAGAGGGAGGTCCTGCCTCTCCCTCTCCAGTTGAGACTCGTGTTTGCGGCGGTCTCCCCAGCAGCCTCGGCCGGGTCGTCCCGTTTGCGCAGCTTCGTAGTGAGCCGGATGATGCACTGGTCCCAGTCCTCCGGTAGCAGCAGCATGAGGAAACCCAGGCAGATGATGAACACGGCAATGAGGCGCACCGTGTTGAAATTGATGTCACAGGTGTAGAAGTCAACCACTGGAGAGAGAAAAATCCCACCAAGGTGTTTTAATACAGGCAAAGACAACCTGAGAAAATACAAAAACAGTTTTGAAATGATGATTTCTTGCAATTAGAGAATCTTTTTTTCTCAAACCAACCTGACCATATGATATATTTTGAGGCTTAAAATAAGATAATTAGATATAAAGCACTTGAAATAAGATGATGGAGATGAGTTGTTCCTATTTTAAGGGCAAACATTGTATTCCATTGGCAGATCATTCAAACTTGCCCGCTCAAATCAAGGACAAATACATTTCAAGAAAATTTTACTTACTTTTAGTTCCCTTTTTGGAGTGTATTAGGTTTAGGGCCTGTTTAGGGGGAAATCACTTTGTCAAATAGGGCCTGGCTGATTTAGATTTTTTTTCCCTCAACAAATAAAATCACCATTTGAGAATAGCTTTTTGTTTTTACTAAGGCTGTCTTGAATTTATATCAAGTTTATAGATCTGAAATTACTAGGAGAGGGAAAAAAACACAAAACAGAAGAAATCTTTAAGGGCTCAAAAACATTTTTAAAGAGGTTATAAATGTGTGCAAAATATCCACACATGGGAATTTTGATTCTATGTTTCTATGTTTAGTGAATGCACTATACTTTAAAAAAAATGTTGGACCTACTAAACCTCTCTTTCAAGGTCACCAGGGAAAAGGCATTGAATTATATTTGTATAGTACCAGATTGTTCCACTAGGTGAAGTATTTCCTTCCATCATCTCTGACATCATGCCCATTATATGTTTATGTAAATTATAACTAAAAACACTTTAACTGACGTAAAAAAAAATAATTAATTTACAGGAATTCTCGAAACGCCAAACCCACAAAATATTAAAGTGTGACAAAACTCTCAAGGGTCAGCAGTCGATGGAAGGCTGAGACACTTACTTGCATTTACAGGGACACTTAGGACAATGCCAAGGGAAATTAATGTTGGGTATGTAATCGCAATGCCGAAGTTGACGAGGATATTGAAAGCTGTTGGGAGAAAACATATTACGAACATGTTACACATTGAGAATGTGAATGAGAACCCCGAGTTTTGTGGGGAAAAAAATCTTGTATTTGTCTTCATTTTTACCGAAAAGCAAGGCTGCAACTCCACAGAGGTAGGCCCAGGGGATATCTGCAAACGAGCCAGTGTACTCCACATGAGTAAAATACAGGATTACTGGCACAAAGCTGATGAAAACAAAGTTGGCGCTCCCGACAATGCTCAGGAAGAGTGCAGCCTCTCCAAATTTGGCACTGCCCAGGACCATCTTGAAGAGCACCTGGGGAAACATGGAGAGTGGAGATATGGATATAAAAAAAAAAAAAAACTCCCTCCAGTTTCTGGAAGCTGAAGGGTGTTGCAGCGGGTTTACCTGCCAAATACCTGCCACGTTATTGCGGTTGCTGAGTATCAGATTAGTCAACAGAGACAGAACTGCCCACAGGGAGGAAACTCTAAAAAGATGGCCATCTGTCCCTTTAGATCAAAATTTCAACCTAAATCCAGCAACCCAACTAGTAGACATCGCAAACCCCAGTCAGCTGGCTCTCACATTTCATACAACCTGCAAAGAAACTCACATTTCATCGCAGTGGCATAATCTCAGATTGAGGGATTTAGGAAAATCCAACATTTAATTTATTTACATTTATTCAGTGAAGGAAAATGTAAAAAAAAAAAAAAAAAACATAATGATTGTTTGTTTATTACTATAAATTGTCTGTAGCCGTGTGTGTCTTTGCCACTGTCACAAACTCCCCATTGTGGGACAATAAAGGAATTTCTTCTCATCTCTCTTATTTTATTGGTACCGCTGCTGCCGCTACGCTGGACAGCCCACTTTTGCAGCCTTTTGTATTTTCCTCTGACATCCCATAAGGTGGCAGAAAACAGATAGAGGGAACTTTGACCTTTTCTCTTTGCATAATCTCTACATCGTCCTGCTTGCTTCCGGATGCCCTCTAAAGCTCACCACCTGCATATTTTATAGGATTTGGATCTGGGTAACATAGATAGCCATGGAAGAAGGATCATTTTGTGCATAAACTATTTCTGTATTTTCTATTAAAAATCTTGCAGTACAACAAGGTTTAGGTGGACTTTGAAAGAGAAACAGGCACACAGTTGTCATGGATTGAAAGCCTTTGTTAGGGGGTGTCAATAATTTTGCTCCTATGGTTCATATATATATATATATAAATATATATATATATATATATATATATATATATATATATATATATATATATATATATATATATATATATATATAACACATTTTTTGCCACTGAATGATGGACTACAGTTGGATTTTTCTACATTTTCTTCAGGGTCTGATCATATTGCTGTAGTAAATAATGAATTTATTTCGAGGCTCTTGACAGGGCCGGATTATCCATAAGGGCCAGTGGGCCAGTGCCCAGGGGCACCAACCATTGGGGGGGCACCACATAACACATGCTTTAAAAATATATTTTTCATAAATGGTTATATTATTTACTTGAAATTGTTGAAAGACCATGCATTATTCGTTTTGTGAACACTGATGTCACAATAATAATAAATGATAAATAAATCAAGATTTTTTTGATTTCAACATTTTAAAATGAGATATTTGAATATTGCTCACTGCTCATATGCCTACATGTAGTTGTGTAAGTTAGTAAATAGTAAATTACATTACAGTAATCCCCTTGATTATGTGGGGGGGGGGGGGGGGCTTTGAGGTATAGTGCCTAGGGGCACCACATTGTCTTAATACGGGCCTGCTCTTGATCTCTTCTCTTCAGCAACCTGATAACATACTAAGACAGATTTTATACTTAAGCCAGAAGAAACCAAACATTTTTAAAATGTTTGGTCTCTACAGGCTAAAAATATCAATAAAAGCCATTAGAGTTATTAACAGTTTGTGTTTCGATTGCATGAAAACAGATCGCCTACCTTGTAGAGCGCTGACATTGAAGCAGATGCCACGACCAGAGTGATGCCGATGACTGAGTGGCTGTGAAACCCATCAGCGTAGGTCATCATGACGATGCCTGCTATGGCCAAGATAGCCGCAACTATCTGTTGAGAGACAGAGCATCAGTGAGTGATGGATGGGGGCGACCCATTCCCTGCCGCTCGGTAACTAGGACTCTGGGTTTGGAGCACCAGCAGGTTTCACCTGTTCTTCACTTTGTCTTGGAGAGAAGCGATCCAACACCTCATAAAACTAGCTCTGCAAAAGCTATAATTAAATGGCTGGATTGTTGCTTCTTTTCAGCAGGCGGCTCATTTTCGGTTCATGTTTGCCTAAATCCAAACAGTCATGCTTTACAGATTCTTAGGTTCACGATGCAAGAGCTACCAGCACGCGACTGGCAGCTTCCACGGCGCGGACATTGATTTCCATTACGCTGCCATCCTGATTACAAACCGGCATGCACCAACCTCCATCCAGCAGCCCCCACGCACCTCTCCCCCCCCTCCCTGCCTTTATGATGAACATGCCTCCAAGATGACACCAGATCATCTGTTTCATCCCACTCGCAGTCCTCCTGGGTGTGCCAGAGTCAGCGCCCCTAATTTGGGCCTGTCACAAAACGTTTTGTTTTCATACAGGGACAGTACGACCAGGAGCGTTTAGCCGGGGAATCAACGGCGGGTACGCGGCGCGGCCCAGCTGAGTGGATTAGCTCTTGCGTTAAGAAGGTGTCAGGAAGATAAATGAACCGTGTGTTTTTGCTTGGCCATGCCCCGAGGTACTTTTTTTTCTGGCACAATTGGTCTTTCTGCACCGCAGGCTGCCTGTCTGTCACAGCAGCACATTTCATTTTAGAGAACGGCGGTTTTGCCCGCTGGATCAGCAGCAACCACAGAGGTTTCAGGCGAAGCGGTGTGTCAAAAGCTCAAACAAGAGCAAGACTTTACCTATACTGGTAAAAATGGTCTTGGATGTGGCTACATATGACAGGTATTTGGAAATTAGATTTTATTTTCTAGAATAGGATTTTACGTATGTGATAGATCAACGCAAAGTGGACCGAAGTTGATGCGAAAAGGAAAATAATACATGGTTTTCAGATTTCTTAGCAAATAAGGTTGACTGGACTCTATAAACTGCCCTTAGGAGTCCATGTTGGTCCTTTGCATATTCATGTCTCAGAATGGCCCACCTCAAAGTCCAGACATAAATCCTGTTTAAAATCTTTGGCAAAGACCTAAAGTTGCTGTTCACAGACACCTCCCTTCTAATCTGAACGAGCTAAGACTATTATGTAGCCAAAGCTGCCTCTACAAAGTATTGAATCGAGATGCACACTGGAATTCTCCTAATTTCATTTTTAACATAGTTTGAAAACCATGCATCTTTTTCCTAATTCTTAACAGATATGCACTATGTTGTGTTGATCTGCATCATGAAATCCCTTCACCTGACAAAATGTAAAGAAATGTCAAAGCCAAAAGCGAAGAGAAATGTGGATAAATGTTTCACTAAAGCTTATACAGGATGCAAGAGCATCAGTATGTATCTAAAATAATGTAAATGTCATGGAAACATATTTATCAGGCTGAAATGTTTTTTTAAACATTTAGTATTTAACACCATCATATTATTTCATTTACTAATAATAACATATATGAAATCTCACTGATCAATAGAAATTTCCAAAGGGTTCTCCTGAACGTTAAAGTTTTCTTTGGTTTATAAAAGATAAAACAGCTATGTTCTGCAGTTTATGTGCATGATTTGGATTTCTAAATCCCTGTCTGGTCTCTGAGGGAATGTTTGGAAGAATTCACGAGAGTTGGCCCAACAGAGCGAGGTTGGGTGCCAGAAAAAAAAAAGCCTCATCATAGGACCGGACGGAGAGCTGGAGCTTCTGCCTCATGTTCCATCAGGTCTTTCTGATGGATGTTTAGTCATTCCTCTGTGAGAGTTCAGAAAATCTACCTCGCTATCATCTCCACACCAGTCTGACTCAGCGCTCACCCACACAGAAGGTCGCGTTTTTACCAGGTCTGCATTAGAGAAAATGATTCTGCCGTTTTTTTGTCAGAAGCCTTTGTTTGATTCCCCAGAGGACAGAGAGTTCCTAACATGCCGGATAAGAATATAACCGTCTGGAACAGTGTTTTCCTTCAAGGTCGGAGACCTGTACTTCGTCAAAAAAGGGATACATCAGTTTCAACCTTACAGGAAGAGACAACTCCATTTACAGGGAATTTTCACTAAACGTTTCAAACATTCGATCATGACAAACGCACCGCGATCGCATTTGGACAAAAATCGAGAGCACAAACTGTGAAACCGAATTTTATTAGTGCAATCTAATGCCACCTGAAGGTCTTTTGCATCAGTCTTTGCAAGAATAGTAAAGCGTTTGCATCAGTGTACGCACAAGTACGCTCAAGTACTGCTTTTGCCTACGTTTCTTAACCTTAGATGTCATTGCAAGTTACTTTATAAGGGAACAGCGAACACGAATCCCTTTGCATGACATGAATCCAAACGCAGCTCACACAATAGGTTCTTCTAGATGTTTCATATCGGAACAGAGAACAGTGCCATCTGACCACGCCGCTGCCACCGGAGAGTCCCAACAGACCGCAACCGCGTCCCTAGCACCTGTCTAACGAGGCCGTACTAGCACACCCCCTTCCTTCTCTTTCTTCTGTGACAGACCCGCTGTAGATCCCCCCGCATTGCCGCAGACTTCCACACACTGCAGTCCCCCACCACCAAAGCAACAGAGCGAGAGGCAGACAAGCAGCGCACTCCCTGTTGCTGTCGCTTACCGATGCTTTTTATTACAAATAATGGCGGTGGAGAGTGGGAGTATGCATGAGGGAGTGATGGAGGGGGGGGTTTGGCAGTGTGTGGAAGAGAATGAAAAAAAGGGAAATGCTTTCTGCAGAGAGCAAGAGGAGCGCAGCGGTCGAACGAATCAGAGCTTTGCAATGGGAAAAGAGAAGGGCACGCTTCAATCTCCAACCCTGACTTCTCTGCTTGTCTCTTCTCGTGCCGGCAAAAACATGATGGGACCAGACACGATCATCGGTGATTGAACACGCTGTCACAGAGTCACTCTGCTCCCTAGTGCGGTTGATTTAACTCACACCGTCAGGTCTGAGTCAAGTCAGAGCCTCTTGTAGTGTCGGCTTCATCGGAGGCAAAAGGTTAATTTACTGCTGACCATGAAAGGAGAGTTAAAAATGCATCTCACTTGAGTTGTACAGAAGCTCTGAGAGACGCAAACAGAAACCTATAGCCCACTGAAGGTCCTCCCGTTATCTCATGATGCCTTTAGTTGTAATGCAAATGGAGAAAAAAAAGACACATAGAGAGGCTACACTCCCTTTGTCGCCGCTGGACATTATCAGATGAAGATAACCTAAGTGAGTCTCTCTGTGGTGCTATAGCAGGCTAAGTTTGCACCTTTGATACGGGGCAGCCGGTTTAAAATCCCGGTTGTGTCAGGAAGGGCACCTGGTGTAAAAACTCTGCTAAGTCTGGGAGCGAGTCGCACCCAGACTCCTAAAGATAACCCAACTAAACACAAAAAAATTTCAAATTATCACCAACCGTTTTGAAACTGAGATTGGTACTGTGTCACATGCAGGGCTACCTGTACTGACATTTGAACTAGAAGAGTCAGAGCTCACCTTAACTTTTTTGTAAAACATAAAAGATTTCATGCTTTTGTCATTTTTCTATATAAATGCAGGTGTGATTAAAAAGGAAAAACAATAGGATAAAATACAATTTTAGATGCAGCTCACTGGTTGTGCTATTTTTGGAGCAGGCTTGAGGGCACCACATGTGGTCCTTGGGGGCTACCCGATGCCCACGGGCACCATGTTGGTGACCCCTGGTCTAGAATGAGCAGAATTTCTGATTTCATCGATTACAGCATGTCGTGTACATTTGGCAAATGTGAAGCAGGTCTTTGCGTTCATTTTGGAACGCAGTTTTTACCCAGTCTCGTTCTGATTGTCGAGGCTTGCAACGCTTTAGATGAGTGGTTCCCAACCCTGTCCTGCATGTTTTAGATGTGTCTCTGTTCCAGCTCACCTGATTCAAATGACTGCGTGACCTCCTCTGCATGCCATCAAGTGCTGAAGAACCTTCTTAAGCATCCATTCATTTAGGTTAGGTGTGTGGCAGCAATAAGACACCTAATGCAGTGCAGTGGTACTTAGGAACCAGGGTTGGGAACCACTGCTTTAGATCATGTTCTGGGGTCTTTTGTGACCTTTTTGACTTACTGATGCGCTCTTTGAGACGTTTTGGTTGGCTGGCCACTCCTGGGAAATTTACCTGCGGTTCCGTGCTTCCTCTATTTGTGAATAACGGTTTACTGGAGTCCCAACACCTAAGAAATGGCTTTCTAACCCTTTCCAGATCTCAGATGTCAAGAACTTTATTTATCATCTATTCTTAGATTTATATGGATTTGGACATAATCTCAAATGAAGTCATATTCAACTTTGTCGGACAAGTTTTATTTAAGTAAGTGATTTCTTAATTCTACAATTCAGATAGTAAACAGGCCATGGTGTGGCTTGTGAAATGAAAGAAAATAAATGTTTTTTGGGAGTTAAGTCATGACTTAAGAAGAGAGTAATTACATTGTCATACCTGGCCATGTTGGTCTGAATTACAAGTTTCCCTTCACAAATCATATTATCTTCTGAAAAAAAAAATGCTTTTTATATTTACTGAAGTATGACAAAAAAACAGAACAAATGAAATCTTTAAGGGGATGAATATTTTTCACAGCACCGTTAGCCTAAAGTATGAAGATGTGATGAATGAAGGAAGAGAAACTACAGGATTGCTTGTACTAATGAAATTCCACGTCCCTTCTCTCAAGATCATGGAATAGATTTATTCTGGAAAAAACAACAACAGCCTATGTTAATCTTAAATCAGATAGATAAACTGCTGTGTCTATTTTTGACTATGCAGACTGTGTTATGATTTGGTCTTATTACAAATCAGGGAGAAACGTTTCTATAAAAGACAAAGAGCAGAAAACACCAAATTAAAAGATTAGGATCACTTGACTCAGTAGATACCACGAGACGAAGGCTTCACCCAAAACCGTAGACTCATAGCTGCTGATGGAAAAGTAGTTCAGCCCTTTTTGGGAATTATGTGAGTTTTGTCTTACATAAAAATGTGGATAAAACCTTGCAGCTTTCCACTTTTTCAGTCATCTACGGATACAAATCCATTTTCTCTTGAAAGCAGAAACTCACCCTGACCCCCATGAAGCGGTCTCTGAGTACAATCCAGGACAGCAGAAAGACGAAGGCCTTGTTGCAGCAGAAAAGCGCTGAAACGTCTGTTGTGTTGATCTTCCTGAGGGCCTGCAGGTACAGGTAGTTGGTGAGGATCCACAGCAGGCCAAAGGGAGCTACCTTGGTGAAGAACACCTTGGGGGTCAGCCCCTCATCCCCAAAAAATCTGCAGCACTCCCTGGGTAGAAACAAGATGAAGAGCACTGTGTTACTACAGGGCAACGATAGCTGGGGCTGAGATTTATGCACATGAAATGTTTCATATCACCAGACTCTAGCCTAAAGACTGACCTATAATGAGTGTTTTACAGTAATTCCAGATTTTTGCCCGACATCGTACTGTGTCAGGAGGAAATAAGTAAACTTTGAGGAACACAGTAAGACTGCCAAAAGCCACCAATAGATACAATTTCTCCTGTCACTGTGAATAAAGTTGAAGCTGTGCTCAACTGCATTGCCTTGCACACAAATAAGACCCCTTGAACTTGTTCATGGATTTCCCTTTTCAGAGTAAAAATCTGAAAAGTATGGCAAACGTTTGTATTTATGCCTATGCACTCTGATTCCACTGAATAAAATCCAGTTTAACTATCTGACGTCAGTTGTCTTCAGAAATCGGATAATTAGTAATTACAATCCATGTTTGTGTAAATTATAATATAAATGCAGCTGTATTGTGAACGCCTCAGAGGTTGGTTAGAGGAGATTAGTGGGCAAACAGCATCACAAAGACCGAGGAACACACCAGACACATCCGGGAGAAGTTGCATTAAACAAAGAAGCCAAGACGCGAATAGAAACTCTGGAGGAGTGGCAGAAATCCAAAGCTCAGGTGGGAGAATGTTGCCAAGAAGACCATCAACCAGGTCATTGTTTTAAAAATCAGAAATCAGGAGACCACTGTCGAAAGAAATGTGTAAGAATTTTTTTACGTTTGCCCCGAACCATGTGGACGATACAGCAAACACGTCAAAGAAGGCGCCTTTGTCAGAGGAGAAAAAGAGGAGAGCAAATTTTATTCACCATTCTTCCTGTGTTGGAAATTAAACACAGAACATACCATATCCATGGAGCTACACGGTGGTGGTAGCATCAGGCTGCGGGAGTGCTTTTCTTCCCTGGAGGAAAGCCTAGCCTCCATCCGAATATCCTTAATAATAGCTCCTAGCTCCTGTTCCTTGACCTTTCATGGGGTCAACAGTAAGAACTATCATTGGTAGTAACAGAGCTTCAGACTGCTGTGCTGAATTCAGACAGCCTTTAACTCCGACGTCATTACGTGACGGAAACACTCATGGACGATGCGAGTCAAATCCGGGGCTAAAGCCTTCCGAAAATGAACTACAAAGTGCACACGCTCTTCTCTCTGGTCATTTTCGTTGATTTGGGGGCTGTGCTGATACGTCATCACACAAATTATTGTGGGATACCTTAAGGCTTCTTAGCGCTGGTAAGGGACGTTGCAGGGTTCCTAGGAAAAACTAGCCACGGGAGGAAGTATACAGGTGACTTTTCCTACCTCTTTCCTTACTGACTGAACTGTTCGGACAGCACTTACGTTGATGCACTTCCGCTTTGGCTAAAGAGTCCTTGCTTTCTAAGGGTATTTGGATTGAGCCCTAGATACAGCTAAAGACTTGAGACTGAGGTACTACATACAGCCAGAGCTGCAGTGGGATGGTTCCCATCGGCAGGGCCCACATATTCCAGACCTCAAGAGTGGAGGAGACTTGTGACCCATACCTTGGAGTAGTGCAGCCCTGTTTAACTGACTATTAAGTCATTTAAATGGGGACACATAGTAACAAAAAACGACCTCTACAAACACCACATGGTTTTAATGGATTTAGTTTTCATCTCTTCTAACATTTATAGCATACATTTCATCAAACATAACATTTTCATTCTTTGTTTAACTGCAAAAGAGGTGATTTAAATACCATGGAAGCCGTGTGTTTGGGAACTACTGGGATAGATTAAATCATATTTATGAGCACAGACAAGGTCCAGACCTTAATCCAACAAAAAATCTTTAGCAAGGTTCAAACATTGAAGTCCCCAGTGGCTCTCGACCCAATCTCATTGGAAACAGTTTGAGGATCTTCTCCTTCACAATTGTGCAGTACTTTGCATTGGTCTGTCACATTCAACTACAATGAAACACATCAAAGTCTGATGTGACAGAATGTGCCAAATGTGCCAAAATGTAAAATAATGTAAATTAATTCAGGGAGTATGGATACTTTTGCTCAACACTGTACCAGTTCTTTTCAGTTACCTCTGTTTTCACATAAGTCGATATCTATAGGAATTATCTACGGACTTGTCACGTCATTCTCATGTAAGGCTTAGTGGGTAGATCTGTTTCGGAGCTGCTATGGAGCATTAAATAAACATAAAAGTGGATTTGATGAGAGGAGAAAGTTTCTCACAAGAAAAAAAGTCTCCTTTAATCAGCATGTCATGTTAAAATGCTGATCTTACTTTCTGAATGAACTAAGTAAGTTTCCTGGGCGTGTTTCTTTGTCGTTAAGATTGAGGCTCAGGTCTGGGCTTGATCCATAAGAGCAGTTTCCAAAAGGGTTGGCTGGGAAAGTCTCAATAAAAGCTGACAGGCTAGAAATTATTGACCTGAGTCTATTGGGAAAAGTGTCTACCACGCACACTTCAACTACATGATCTGTTTTATAAGATGGCATGCTGCTCTGCTAAGATACTAACAATGTATGCGGGTGGAAATCCCCATCTTTGACATCACATAAAAGCTCTGGTGGGATTTTAAGAAAAAAGAGGTTTGTGCCTCACAGTTTCAGTTCCGTTTTTTTAAGAGAAAAATACCAAGCAGCAAATCAAGTTAAGCTTGCTCCACTAAGATTTCTGGGACTCCATTAAATGTGGAATCCTCTTTTTTTTAACACAAAAAATATTAGTTTCTAACTTTCATGCATGGCACTGATGCGAGCCCTGCTTTATTTGAAATGCCACAGTAAGGCAACAACAATAATAAACTTTAGGTTTTCTGCACTTTTCTCAAAGCGCTGTCAGAAAAGGAGAACAATAAAGGAAAAGGTGAAGTCTCCTGGGTTTGCACCTCACATACAGAAATACCTGCTTCCATCAACATTTTTAGTTGCTTGTCTCTATAAACTATTTTGCTAATGATGATGAAACAGATGCAGATTTTACACTATGGCAGATTTTTTTTAAAAAAAGGTTCTCTAGCTGTGTATTTGCTATTTGCAAATATCAAAAACATCCATTTGTACCTTCTTATTCAAACTGCTTAACCTCTATTGTGCAAATGTATACTGATAAACAGATATGCAAAATTCAAACACTTTTCTCTTGTCTGTGAAAAGATTTAGTGAGAGCGAAACAAAGTGACACCTCCTTAAAAGTTTTCGACCAAGTTAAATGAATAAAAATCTAGATTTCCAAACTGGATTTGCTTGTTTACTAAGTTTTAAACTGTATTTCTTGTATCAACAACTTTCTATAGATATACAAAGGAAGTGCAGCGGGAAATAATGGCCGAGACCAGCCAGAATTAGTCTCTGCTGGTCTTAAGGGTCTGAGAAGTAAACTAAGCAGAAACAAACTTTTCCCAGTCAGAGCAGATTAGCTCCAGTTGACGGGCTGCAGCTCCAGATCTTTGTCTGAGCCGTCAAAGAAGGAAGATCTACATCCCAGCGTCAGATCTACGCGGCTAATATCTCTTTCAACCAGCGTCTTGATCTCTAAAGTCACTCAGCTGGGATTAGAGATGACAGATAATGCTGCCAGATGGACTGATACTCACTACAGAGAAGCTGGCTTATATAAAACTACTTCTTGCACAGAAAGAGAATACAGAGTATTGCAGAAAGTATTGGGTCGCCCATCCAGATCACTGAATTCAAAGAATGAAATGGCCACAGGTGGGCAAAATCCAGCACCTGCACACTCCGGCTGCTTCTATGAATATTTGGCAAAGAATAGGTGTACCCAGTGTGGTAACGTGACGGGATGCCACCAGTGCAATAAGCCAAGTCATGAAACTTCCAGCCAACTGTGAATGGTATTATACCAGAGTGGGAGAGGTTGGGATGGGAATCAACTCCTCCATGAGGCGGTGAAATCTCAGAGCTTCATGGAACTTGATCCAATGGCTGGGCAGCAGCATCCAAGGCAAACATGTTGCAGAGTATTGGATAAAGAGGCGGGAGGGATAAAGAGGTGCTAGGGACAGCATCACCGGATCGTGAAGCAGAACAAACATGTTCTCAGGGGTAAAGAAGTAAGTTTGGGTGCAGAGGACAGATTATGCTGCAAAGCTGTTTTTCTGCCGTTGGGTTTGGTCCATTAGTTCAAGTTAGATGATCTCTTAATGCTTCAGCATCCTGAGACATTTTGGACGATTTCATGCCAACATTACTGAACTCCAGTGCACAACGCAAGGCTCTTTAAGACATGGATGAGAAGGAAGAAACTGAGTGCCTGCATAGAGTCCTGAGCCTATTTAACCCTGTGGATCAAGTTCAGTTTTGCCTGTCTTGTTAACTGTGACCTCTGGTTAGCGGCATACCATTGGTGATAAGATCAGAAATAAAAAAAATTGTTTCTTGGAAAAAATACAGGTGAAAGATGTTCATATCATCTTGAGACTCTCTATAAAACAAAAGTCAGGAATGTTTCTTAAATCTGATAAAACTTTTAGGCAGAGCAGAAAATAGTTCAATGGAGGATTTATCACAATCTCCAGGTGTTTGTTTTGATATCTTTCATGTCTAGTAGACTAGTTCTTTAGGTTTAGTTATTTTCTGCTGTTTACCCTGAGGTGTGTGTTTATATTTAAGTTCTTACATTTTGGTGAATTTTGTTCTCAGTTCCTTCTATGTACTTCCAAAAAAAGTAAAAAAAAAAAACAACAACAAAGCAACTGGACTTGTTTTCCGTAGTTGAAGACGTTTCGCTTCCTCTCCAGGAAGCTTTCTCAATTCAAAAGGTTACCTGGAGAGGAAGCGAAACGTCTTCAACTACTGAAAACAAGTCCAGTTGCTTTGTTGTTGATTTTTTACTTTTTTTGGAAGTACATTTTTGGAATGACCATGACCTGGATGACTGAGAATCTTCACCAGCATCCTTCTATGTACGTTTTAATATATTTCCTGTGTTTTCCTTCAGTATTTTGCTCTCTTCTCCTCAGCTCATTTGTTTCATTCATCCCAGCTGTTCCTCAGTTTCCTCCTGGTTAACTCCACCATGTTTTTCTCCAATCCTTCCCTGCATTCCCAGTTGGGTTCTGCTCTTGCCTCTGGTCTCTGCCACAGTCACCGTTTGGAAATATCTCCTTTCCAGCTCAGTTCCTGTGCTTCTAGCCTGACCTCCTTGTGCGGCACCATTTTTGGACGTTTTCTGAACTGATTTCAATTCTGCTCTGGTTGTGAGTCCTTTCTGACGGAAGCATTACACGATGTTCACGTTGCATATTTTATTTTAAAATTCATGTTCCTCTACCCTATACCTAAGTAGCGGTAAACTCATCTTATATCACTTTTTAGGGTTAAAACGTTGGACGTTGATATCATTGGATGTTTTAATGTAGTTAATTAACAAAAATCCTTTTTAAAAAGAAAATTTTTGTTAGTGTCTGACCTGTTTCTCACAGGGTAGAGCACCAAAAGACTGATGTGCACCGATATTTCCAAGCTTGGAGTTTCACCTCTGCAATAATATATGTGTTTACATATAAAGCAGCTTTTCTCTTTGTAATGATGAGGCTGAAAGCCCGTAAGGCAAAAACTTTTCTCTAATCTCTTTATCACTTTTGCCAAATATTTTAGACGGTTGTCTTGCTGGCAAATCCACTTTAAGACTTCACTTTTCATGCCGTGTTTTTCTGGTCTATTTCCAGAAAGGCTACGATTAATGGCTGGAAAGATGGTCCTATATTTCCAGTACTACGCTTTAATGTGTGGAATGTGCTCTAGGGCTTCAAACTTTGCTCAGTTTTACTTTTGACCTGGGTGAAACTCAAATCGCCACATCTGTCTTTTAAATTTGGACATGAAGTGTCTTGCCAACAGAGGGCAAACCTTCCAACCTCAGTCTCTGCCTGGCCGTCTGCCTCTCCGCACTCTTGCACCAATGGCCGATGTAGTAGACGGGGAAGAAGAGGCAGTTCCAGGAGGTGGCGAACCATGTGACCGTGAAGGGGGCATCGAACTGCTTGAAGGTCAGCTTGGCGAGCTGGGTGGAGCCCGCCCAGGACGAGCACACGCACATCACCATCGCAACACCCCACAGGGCCTTCCGCACTTGCACGGCTGTCACTTTGATGCAACAGTGTAGCCGCCGCCTGCCGGAGCTGGACTCTGTCCCGGCTGCCGGGGCCGACTGCGCATCTGTGGAGCCCACCACGTTCTCTCTGGTCCGGTCTTCTCCTGCGGAAACACAAACGCATGAGGTAAGTGGCTGAACAGTCGTGGTTATGGAGACGTCAGTCGGTGGACTGGAAAAAAAAAAAAAACATATAAATGTAGGAAAGTGAGTTAAAACTTTAGGTGCCTTGCAAAAGCGTTTATACACCTTGAACGTTTTGACATTTCATCACCATACATTACAACCCTCACCTTTCAATCCATTTTATGAACATTTTATGTGGTAGGCCAACACAAGCTAGAAAATTTGATGTGAAAAGAAAATGATACACGATTTTCAAAGTCTTGATAAGTAAATATCTCAAAATTTGGGAGTCCCCTGAGTCAATGCTTTGTAGAACCACCTTTTGTTGCAATTAGAGCCGAGAGGCTTTTTGGGCGTTTCCTGCTGGCTGGTGAAGGTCAGTCCCAGTCTAAAGTCTTTCACAGCCTTTAAAAAGTTTTTTTCTTCTGGATTTACCTGTATTTAGCTACATCGATCCATCAACGCTGACCAGATTCCCTCCCCTTACTGAAGAAAAGCATCCCCACAGCACCATGTTTCACCATGAGGATGGCGCACACAGGCTGAAATTTTCTGTCACAATGTTTCGCATAGGTCGAAAAGCTCCATCTGACCGCATGAACAGCTATACTTATAATTAGATCATTCACACACAGTAGGACTCCATAAAGTAGTTTGGGGATGCCTGATGGTTGTCAGATTATCTTTAGGGGTATAACATGGATGAATACTTCTGCATATCGTACCTTCCAGATGGCGTCTTAGCCAAAAAAGAAGAAAGAAAACCATTTATCACTTTCCTTCTACTTCACAATTATGCAGTGCCTTATGTTGGTCTTTCACATAAAAATCCCCAAAATAAACTTTATAGTTTGTAGGTAAAACCTACCAGAATGAGGGGGGAAAGGTGAGTTTTACAAGGAACGTGTTTTAGTTGTAATTATCTTTGCAATCAGTGTAAAGGAACATATTTTTATCTTGTGATCTGCGCCACACTTGCAATTACACCTTTCCAAATAAAAATAGCTTCCGCGGTTAATGAGAACTTGAAGGTAATCAGTCAAACGCCTGAGTTAAAAATATGATAATCAAGCCTGACAGGCAGCAGCCAAACGGAGGACAAAAGAGGACAGATCTGATATCTAATCCAAGACCATCTCCTCTTCTATCGATGGGCTGCGGGTGGCGCGTGTATTTGTAGAAGCCAACACACGCACGCGCATTCTCGTCTTACTATATCTAGTGAGGACCATGTTTTGACTTCCATTGATTTTCAGTCATTTTCAGCACTTTCTGTGCCCTAATCCTGACAGTAACCAGTGCACACTTAACCCTTACCTTAACCTAAATTCAATTTCTATCTCATTCCTAAAGCTTACTGTTAGCAAAATACAAAGTGAGGAGCAGCAGTATGTCCTCGCTCACAAAGGGTTCTCACTTCGATGACTAAGCAGGAACACACACACACACAGCACCTCCTAACTTTTCAATTTTTCCTGTCAAAATGTTAGCAGCCTCCATATGTCTTCAGTAAATCCTGGTGTCTATGATCCCACACACACACAGTCTGCTGCTTGGACAGTCTGCTCACCAAGCTATTTTGTTGCCTTTAAACTACCTTACAAATCTGCAAGCCCTCCAGATAGACTTTTTATTTCCAGATTCTTTATTTGTGCCACGTTATCCACACAGAAGCCTTTCATTCAACTGGGTTAACTTCTCGCATTTATAACTCATTCAACTCTTTCTCATGGCTATTAATCAAGCGTATGTCACTAGTAACAGCAACGGTGAAGTAAACCCGACATCACCTTTGTCTCACAGCAGCTTTTATAATAAGCCCCATTTATCTTCTGTGGCTTTGTTCAAAAAAGTTGAAAGGAATATGCCCCTGATAGGGTTTAATATAGTGTATGATGGGGCACCACAGGAGACTCAGCTGATTAATCTCTGCTGTATGCACCTGACTGAAATACTAAATGCATTTAAACAAGCTTCAGTGAGATAAGTATGAGTCTAACTTATATTAGGCCAATGCGGTACAAATTATCTTTTATGGAGGATGAACAGGAGATTCAACTCAATTACGGTTTAGAGCTGGTTTTCCAGTTGGAGGTTGCTGCAACATAATTGTTGGATCCATTGGAAAAGGGTGAAAATAAATGTATGTTATTTTAATTTCACACAGGAAAACGATTTTTAAAGTTTTATTTTAACTAAACATTTAAAAAATATTGGTTTTAACAAAATACATCTTGGGTTTACCAGGTATCCATGTCAACCAGTTGTTTGGGAGGGATAAAAGGAAATAAAAAACTTTCATCTGTACCATCAGAAGCATATATAGAGTCATCTAAATGCCACTTTAACTTTGGATTTTGTTCAGACCAGAAACAAACACTTGAGGTCAGTTTGGTGTGAAGCAAAGGGGTGAATAGCTCTGATGCCCACAGTAACATGACGGAGAACTTGTGATGCTGTGAGCATTTTTTTCAAGGGCCCTGGTAGCCTTATTACAGTGCATGGTAGCGTGAAGTACATTCAAAATACCAGCATATTTTTACTTAACTACCGGTTAGTGATCTGCTTGTAAACTGAAAATAATTCATGACTGGGTCTATCAAAAGGATAATGACTCCAAAAACATGTGGAAAAATTCTCCTCAGGGCACGACAGCAACCTTCTCCAATAGTGATTTCAGTCAACACATACAAATCCTGTTGTAAAATCTCTGTATTAACCCAACGTGTAAAACAATGGGTACCCCAGGTCTTCTTTTTTAAGCGAATCACTGAGATGCTTTAGGTAAGAGCTGCAGAAGGTGTCATCCATCATGCCTGATGAGGCGTATGACCTTGCCAGATGATCTCATCACAAATGAACTACCCCTATAAACCATAATGCTAATTCTGACTCCCCCAGGCTACAGCATGAATGCAAGCATAATTCACATGTTCTTAGGTATTACCGATAGTAGAGTGAAGAAACGAGTCTGTATTGTTTGAGCGCTCCAATCAGTGTTTTTTACAAATGAACACGAAAGCACAAAGAGCAATTTTGCCATCAATGACAGATGATTCAAGATCAGTGTCTGGTTTTACTCTGACATGAGGACTCAGCAAGCCCCTAAAGAGGAGTGAAAATAAACAAGCATGCCCACAAGCATGCCTCTATAGGTCCTGTGCACATGGATGAGAGTTAAGTTTCTCTATTCTGAGCTCCAAGCCTCTTTGTCTTGCTCTGAAGGTCATCTCCTGTCTCTGCTGCCCAGTTTTTTATCTTTCCTGGGAACCCGTCCCGCATCCTGCAGCTCTGACCACTTCTCTGTAATGCACCACAGCTTAATCTTCTAAATGCAACCCTGGGCCAAACCAACCAGCCCCCAGGCACGCTCAGGGACTCAGGTGGGCATTTCCAGCTGACACAACGATAGGGCAATAAAAATTACATTTATCTGCCCCAGCCACATAGTCAAGCTACCACCATAATGTGAAAATAAAATATAAGCTGGTATTTACATGTAAAAACCATGATTTTATTCATTACAGCTACTCTAATGTCATTGCAAAAGTACAGTGCCTTGCATTAAACGGGCATACCATTGAACTTTTTTACATCTTTTTGCATTATATCCACAAACTTCAATGTCCTATTATTGTGACTCATGTCTAGCTATGAAGTGGAAAGAAACAGAGCAAGTGTGTGGTTTGCATGATGCTATTAAATACATTCAATGGTATCCATTTGCCTTTGGAGGTCCACCTGTGGGTAAATTAATCTCTTTACAAACACAGTTGCTCTGTGCAGGCCTCAGCAGCATCATCAGGACAAGAGAACAGACCAGACAGGTCAGCAATAAAATTGTGGGGTAGTTTTTCTTTTCCTAGGATTATGTTAGAAAATATTATCTCAAGCTTTTTGAACATCTTACAGAGCACTCTTCAATTCATCTTCAGGAAATTGATAGTGTGCCATGGCTGGAACCCTATTAGGGCATGACCACACAATAAACTGACAGGCCTGACGAGGCTGAGTATATATCAGAGACACATTCAAGAGGAAGAATGGCAAGGAAAACCCCATTGTTGAAGAAAGCCATAAGAGGTCCAATTTAAAGTTTGCTACAGCCCATTTAGGGGGGAAAGAGGACATTTTTGGTGAACTCAGACTACACTTAAACTTTTTGGCCAACATGCAAAATGTTGTTTTTCGAAAAACAAACGTTGTACAACACCCTGAACTCAGCATCCCCTCAGAGGTGACAGTATCATACTGTGGGGATGTTTCTCCCCCCCCCCCTCCCCTCTATTGCAGAATGGGAAGCTGGTTAAAGTAGATGTGAAGATTTATGGAACCAAACATATCTAGATGGTCTTCCCCTAGCATGCATCAATATCCTCCTGGTACAACTCCTGCTTAACATGCTTACAGAACTTTTTTAATATCTGACAAAAGTTAAGACTGGGGAAGAGCCTTACCTCCCAGCAGGAAATCTACCATAAAGGATTTAGACCAAGGTATGTCAATGATTTGTCAGATGCATGTTGGAATGATACAAAGTCCACCCATTGTCTTCGGTTTATCCTAAGATGGTATCACGGGGGCAACAGGTCCAGGAGCAAACCTCAGACATCCCTCTCTCCAATGACATCCTCCAGACAATTCTGGGGGATCCCAATGAGCTCCCCCAGCGAGTTCTGGGTCTTCCCTGATATCTCCTCCCAGTGGGACGTGCCCAGAAAACTACCCCAAAGGGCGGCGTCCAGGATTCATCCTGATCAGATGCCCCATCAACATAAACTGAGTTCTTTCAATGCGGAGAAGCAGGAGCTCTACTTTGAGCTGCCCCCGGATAACAGAGCTCCTCACCATAAGGCTGAGACTGGCCACACTCCGTAGGAAGGGATCTCACTCCTTCGGTCATGATCCATACGTCATGGCTGTAAGTGGGTATCAGAACATAAACCGGTAAATCAAGAGCTTTGCCTTTTGGATCAGCTCTTTCTTTACCACAACCGGAGCCGGGCCGGCATTACTGGAGCTGCAGCCCCAATCCGTCTGTCCAACTCTCACTCCACCCTACCATCACCTGTGAACAAGACACCGAGATACTTAAACCCCTCCGCTTGAAGCAGACACTGACCTCCAGTCAAAGTCGTAACCTAAATTTATTTCATTACTGATCTGTGGCTTTTATTTTTAACAATGCTCTCTTTCCAGTCTGACTGAGCTTGAGCTATTGTGCAGAGAAGAACGGGCAAACACTTCAATCTCTACATGTAATTGAGTGTTACCCCCTGCAGTCGTAATTGTAGCAAAAAGTTACTGAGTCCAGATTTGCATTTGTAGAAAACTTTGGAAAGCCATTTAACTTTTACCCTTCATTTCACAATTATTCACTCCTTTGAGTCAAAGTCCCAGAGAATGTGGCTAAAACACGTTGAGGTTTGCGGTGGCAATGTGGAAAAAAATGTAACAAAAGCTCAAGGTTGTTGCTCGATGCTTTTGCTAGGCACTATATTTGATGGCACTGAAACGCAAGCTGATGCACTTCACACTCACACCATCTGTGACTAATGATACTATATCAGCTGTGAGAGCTGCCGGTGAACTATATGGGGTAATGCTGAACTAATCAGTGACTGGACTGGCTGAGGGAAAATAAAAAGCTGCTCCACCGGTAATGCCGTTTGAAGCTGTTAATTGTTGTAAATTAAACACTTAAAAAGGGGTGTAACTGTTAAGTTGTTAACTGTGATTTCTTAAAACTCATCAGCTCACAATCAAAGGTATCCTGTCAAGGTGACACCAAGGACATGTACCGGATACCCCCCGGGAATAAATTGTTTTAGCTCATATATAATCTCAGCATTCTGGATGTTCATGCACCTCTACATTTGGTTAAAACCTTTTTGATTACAGTATAAACAGATATCTTTAACTTAACCTTAGAGAGAATAGTTTAATATATCCGACTCATTTTAGTCCAAATGCACCTAAATGAATCCTGACAGGAAGCTGCGTAATCACAGGTTGGGTGTATTTGGCTTACAAGACAAACCAATCTGCACCGACAGCTATGTATGTTTTTTTTTTGTTCTTCTCTGTGTATTTATTCTTAACTGGTTTTGTGAATCAGAACTTCTCTGGATTTTCAGGAGAGAGTGTTTTTATAGAGAGGTGTGTCGTAAAGGATTATATTTTAGCCCTGCTGGATATTTTCTCCTTCTTCAACAAACAGCTCCACTTGTGTGGATTTCCACCTGTACATGGGGCATCAGGTGTTGTGGATCAATGTTTTCCCTATATCCTCCCTTGTTGATTTGCAATTTTTAACGCACTTCTTACCTTACAAGCTATTTATTGTAAATGAGTCATTCTCCCATGAGAGCACTCCAAAGGATGTGGAGATTATTCTTGCCATTAGCTATTTTATTTTCCAGCGCTTCTGCACCCCTCAGTCCATTATTTCCTGATTCCCAACCAGTCTCACTCCTACGTCTGCTCTCCTCCTTCCCCCCGCAGCCTCTGCAGTGCAGATCTCTCATGCTGATAGCTGCAAATCCCAAACGTGCCAACAGAACCCTGCCTGGCTGCCCGACTTCACACGTCATGCAACTTGGTTATGACAGGCCGAGAACTCGCCGGCACTCACTCACCCCGTCCACCCAACTCTCTCATGCCCTTCTTCCCCCCTAAAGCACGAACAGGGATCCTACAGGGATCCTCTTGGCCAGGGGTGTAGGTAGCATCAGGCTCGTGATGGTTTGACCGGGTGGTCCATGCAACGTTTCTCTAAACTTGGCTAGGTGGGAGAAATGGATCTATGGCGGAGTTTTGTTTGGCTGGCTGTTTGGTCACTTCTCCGTGGGAGTGGGAGTGGGAGTGCACTGCAGCGCTCTGCCTCAGTGATTTATGAGGGTAAACAGATCAATCACCCATACACATTTTAGAGAAACACTTCTCCTTATCATGCTACTGGCTCAGCTCTGATGAATATGTACTGACCTGGGGAACTGACAGCCACTCTTCTAATTAAATACACGAGGTCCTTCCACGACTATTTACTTAGCTTATGTCACTAAAATCAATACATTGAAAGCTCTAAATGTGAACACTTTTCTCAATTACTTTCACTGTACCAAGATGATATTTACTTTAAATAGAAGGCACAACATTTTTTTTTTAGATCAGGGGTACTGTTGTAGGGTTATGTGCAGTCAATATCTTATAGGCAGGATAACAGTCCTTTTTCCTTTAACTTGATAACTTTTAACTTTGATCTTTTGCCATGTTTGAACATCTCTTGACTCAAAAATGTCAGAGCAACAACTGCTGCATCCTTTTAAACTTGTTAACGTGTGTAAGATCAAAAGTAAAGACCTTTTGTGAGAGCACCTTTCCCAGGATTTCCTGATACTAGACTAAATCAATCAAAAAGCTGCTGTTTTTTTAATTTTGTTTATATAGAGCCAATTCATGAAACATGTCATCTCAAGGCACTTTACAAAGTCAAATTCAATCAGATTATACAGATTGGGTCAGATTATACAGATTGGTCAAAAATGTCCTATATAAGGGAACCAGTTGATTGCATCAAAGTCCCGACAAGCAGCAGTCACTCCTGGAGAAGCGTAGAGCCACAGGGAGAGTCGTCTGCATTGTACATGGCTTTGCTGCAATCCCTCATACTGAGCAAGCATGAAGCGACAGCTCAGTAAGGGACCATTCACATATTTTTTTATGTGAATGGTCAACGCCCCTCGTCATGCCATTGGCAGAGAGAAGTTGTCCCAGGTTGTCCCCAGTTGGCTTCTTATTCCTGCTAAAAAACGTCAATTGTTCAAATTATGTCTTCATCCATCCATACATTTTTCAACACGCTTATCCTTATTGGGGTCGTGAGGGGTGCTGGTGCCTATCTCCAGCTGTCAATGGGCAAAAGGCGGGGTTCACCCTGGACAGGTCGCCAGTCTATCACAGTCAAAGTATGTCTTCTAACTTAGAATACATTGCATAAAATGCAACAAAAATAAATTCAGGTATAGTTTCTTCATGTCTCGCTGTGACTCATTTGCAGTCAATTGAGAGTTGTTGATCTCCTGCATCTAGCCATTGACAGTTTCCTTTTTATGCCACTTCCAGGTGGTTTAGCCACTGTTACCTTAAAGTTTAACTTGCCAACTCACGTACCAACTCTATGTAGAGGAACATTCAGGGTATTTGCTATTTTTGTACAACCTTTTCCTCTTTTGTGTGAAGAAAGGATCTGTTCTTCAAAACTTTTGAGCAATTCTCTTGACCTAGCCATATTTCTAACATCAAGTGAAACCTTATTGTCAGATGTCCAGGTAATTCAATACCCTTACAACCAGTGTTGGGAGTAATGATGTTGGATAATAGCGTGTCATTATTTTCAGAAGCAGCGTAATCTAACTAATTACTTCTCTCATTTTAATTAACGCTGTATGTTTCTTACAATATACATGAGGCAACTTTTCATGAGAATGTTTTTTCTAGTGCAGAGGGAAAGTGGAGGGTGTGGAGGGGAGTAAGATGGAGGCATGTGTGACATCGATTGGCTGAGGAGGCTCAAGGTGGGCGGGTGTTCGCCATGCATTGCACACAAAGACAGAGTCGACCAACAGCAAGAAACACACGGCGATGGAGGTGAGCCTTGCATATCCAAAGACAGTGTTCGGAAGTTGGAAGAACATCCATCCGTTTTCTGACTCGCTTATCCCTCATGGGGTCGCGAGGGGTGCTGGTGCCTATCTCCAGCAGTTGGAAGAACAGGCGCTGCTTTCTTGTTCGCTCAAGTCAAAGGCAAAAATGTACATGTGATTTATAAATTATGTCTGAGAAACTAAGAATTACTAGCTACTCCAAAGTTATGAAGCAACTGGCATTGTCTCAGTCATTCACAGTACTCGTGGCTAGTAACCCAAGCCCTGCTGGGGCCAGCGAGAGCTCTGACAGTTCTGCCCCAAATAAACAGAAAAAAAGGCTTGATTTTTCCGGTCAGCAACTTGTAACACAGACAGGAGTAATCGAGTCACTAACTCGGTTACTTTTGGGGAGAAGTAACTAAAACTAGTTTGTTTTTCAAAGTAACCTGTCCAACGCTGCTTCTTACACACATCTAATAGCAGTGGCTACGTTCACACTGCAGCCTGAAGTGACCCAATTCTGATTTTTTTGCCCATATGCGACCTGGATCTGATCTTTTCATGACAGTCTGAAAAACACAGATAGGATTTTTTGAAATGCGACCCAGGTCGCTTTGGATATGTGGTCCTGAATCCGATACATATCTGATCTTTTCAAATGCGACCTGTGTCTGTACGGCCAGGTCGCATTCATCCGACCTACATGTCATTGATACTTGACAAACGTCACCAAACACCTGTTGTAAGTCCACATGCTGGTTCCAGTTGGAGAATAACGTAAAGAACGCAAGATACGCAAGATACACTGCAGCATTACGATCCATGTTAACTTCCGCAAACAATGAGCACGCTTGCTACATATGACGTGATTGCGTCCTCTACTGCCCATGCGGGACGCTTAGGTGTATGAATGCAGTTCACACAGGAGATCACATACAAGTTGCATATATTTGGAAATGTGAACGGACACGCAAAAAAATCTGATTTCACAAAAAAATCGGAATTGAGCATCAAGGCCTGCAGTGTGGGTAGCAGTAGAGGGCGGGGACCTTGGCGTTCCGATCCTCGGCTGCAGAAGCTGGCTCTTGGGACGTGGAATGTCACCTCTCTGGTGGGGAAGGAGCATGAGCTTGTGCGCGAGGTTGAGAGGTTCCGACTAGAGATAGTCGGACTCACCTCGACGCACCGCTCTGGCTCCGGAACCAGTCTCCTTGAGAGGGGCTGGACATTCTTCCACTCTGGAGTTGCCCATGGTGAGAGGCGCCGAGCTGGGGTTGGCATACTGGTTGCCCCCCATCTCGGTGCCTGCACGTTGGGGTTTTCCCCGGTGAACGAGAGGGTGGCCTCCCTCCGCATCCGTGTGGGGGGACGGGTTCTGACTGTTGTTTGCGCTTATGCGCCAAACAGCAGTTCAGATTACCCACCCTTTTTGGAGTCCTTGGAAGGGGTACTGGAGAGTGCCCCTCCTGGGGACTCCCTCGTTTTGCTGGGGGACTTCAACGCTCACGTGGGCAATGACAGTGGGACCTGGAGGGGCGTGGTTGGGAGGAATGGCCCACCTGATCTGAACTCGAGTGGTGTTTTGTTGTTGGACTTCTGTGCTCGTCATGGATTGTCCATCACAAACACCATGTTCAAGCATAAGGGTGTCCATATGTGCTCTTGGCACCAGGACACCATAGGTCGCAGTTCAATGATCGACTTTGTTGTCGTTTCATCTGACCTGCGGCCGCATGTCTTGGACACTCGGGTGAAGAGAGGGGCGGAGCTCTCCACCGACCACTACCTGGTGGTGAGTTGGCTCCGATGGCGGGGGAGGAAGCCGGTCCGACCGGGCAGGCCCAAACGCACTGTGAGGGTTTGCTGGGAACGTCTGGCAGAGTCCCCTGTGAGGCGGAGCTTTAACTCCCACCTCCGGGAGAACTTTAAACACGTTCCGAGGGAGGCGGGGGACATTGAGTCTGAATGGACCATGTTCCACGCCTCTATTGTTGAGGCGGCTAGTTGGAGCTGTGGCCGCAAGGTTGTCGGTGCATGTCGCGGCGGCAACCCTCGAACCCGCTGGTGGACACCAGCGGTGAGGGAAGCCGTCAAGCTGAAGAAGGAGTCCTACCGGGCTTTTTTGGCCTGTGGGACTCCGGAAGCAGCTGATGTGTACCGGCAGTCGAAGCGGCAGGCGGCTCGGCTGGTCGCCGAGGCAAAAACTCGGGCGTGGGAAGAGTTCGGAGAGGCCATGGAGAAAGACTTCCGTACGGCTTCGAAGCGATTCTGGTCCACTATCCGGCGTCTCAGGAGGGGGAAGCAGTGCAGTACCAACACTGTTTACAGTGGGGGTGGTGTGCTGTTGACCTCGACTCGGGACGTCGTGCGTCGGTGGGCGGAATACTTCGAAGACCTCCTTAATCCCACCAACACGTCTTCCATTGAGGAAGCAGAGCCTGAGGACTCTGGGTGGGGTTCTCCCATCTCTGGGGCTGAGGTTGCCGAGGTTGTTAAAAAGCTCCTCGGTGGCAAGGCCCCGGGGGTGGATGAGATTCGCCCTGAGTACCTTAAGGCTCTGGATGTTGTGGGGCTGTGTTGGTTAACGCGGCTCTGCAACATTGCGTGGACATCGGGGGCAGTTCCTCTGGATTGGCAGACTGGGGTGGTGGTCCCCCTATTTAAAAAGGGGGACCGGAGGGTGTGTTCCAACTACAGGGGAATCACACTCTTAAGCCTCCCTGGTAAGGTCTATTCAGGGGTTCTGGAAAGGAGGGTCCGTCGGATAGTCGAATCTCGGATTCAGGAAGAGCAGTGTGGTTTTCGTCCTGGCCGTGGAACACTGGACCAGCTCTATACCCTCAGCAGGATTCTTGAGGGGGCATGGGAGTTTGCCCAACCAGTCTACATGTGTTTTGTGGATCTGGAGAAGGCATTCGACCGTGTCCCCCGGGGGATCCTGTGGGGGGTACTCCGGGAGTATGGAGTACCGGACCCTTTAATAAGGGCTGTCAGGTCTCTGTACGACCGGTGTCAGAGTCTGGTCCGCATTGCCGGCAGTAAGTCGGACTCGTTTCCGGTGAGAGTTGGACTCCGCCAAGGTTGCCCTTTGTCACCGATTCTGTTCATAACTTTTATGGACAGAATTTCTAGGCGCAGCCAAGGTGTTGAGGGGATCCGTTTTGGTGGCCTTAGGATTGCGTCTCTGCTATTCGCGGATGACGTGGTCCTATTGGCTTCATCAGGACGTGATCTACAGCTCTCACTGGAGCGGTTCGCAGCCGAGTGCGAAGCGGCCGGGATGAAAATCAGTGCCTCCAAATCCGAGACCATGGTCTTGAACCGGAAAAGGGTAGAGTGCCTTCTCCGGGTTGGGGAGAATGTCCTGCCCCTAGTGGAGGAGTTCAAGTATCTTGGGGTCTTGTTCACGAATGAGGGGAGGATGGAGCGGGAGATCGACAGGCGGATTGGTGCAGCGTCTGCTGTGAAGCGGGCGCTGTACCGATCCGTTGTGGTGAAGAGAGAGCTGAGCCAAAAGGCGAAGCTCTCGATTTACCGGTCGATCTACGTTCCTACCCTCATCTATGGTCACGAGCTTTGGGTCGTGACCGAAAGAACGAGATCCCGGATACAAGCGGCTGAAATGAGTTTTCTCCGTAGTGTGTCTGGGCTCTCCCTTAGAGATAGGGTGAGGAGCTCAGTCATCCGGGGAGGACTCAGAGTAGAGCCGCTGCTCCTCCACGTCGAGAGGAGCCAGTTGAGGTGGCTCGGGCATCTGGTCAGGATGCCTCCTGGACGCCTCCCTGGTGAGGTGTTCCGGGCACGTCCCACCGGGAGGAGGCCCAGGGGAAGACCCAGGACACGCTGGAGGGACTATGTCTCCCGGCTGGCCTGGGAACGCCTTGGGATTCCTCCTGAGGAGCTGGCCCAAGTGGCTGGGGAGAGGGACGTCTGGGCCTCCCTACTGAAGCTGCTACCCCCGCGACCCGACCCCGGATAAGCGGAAGAAGACGGACGGACGGACGGACGGACGGCCTGCAGTGTGAACGTAGCCTTATTGTCAAGCCCCAGTTTGAGTAAGTAGACTAAAGGCCCCCTCAGTACTGTTTGTGTACTGTGAGCCGTGTGGACTCCGCCCTGACTCTCCTCCAAAGTTTTACCCTTCATATTCGAGCGTACATATCGCCCACATTTCAAATGACAAATTGCTACAATTCCCACACTTCCTGTCAGCGGGACGAAGCGGGGGAGGGGATAGTAACATGTTTGATTAGCTAGTTGAGCACCTAGAGCTGTTTTTTTCCAGCAGACTCCCACCGCACACCTGTTAGTGAGAACAGGGAGGGACTGTGACACCACAAGTCCTTGTGACCATCTCAGTGTATCAAGCTCGGTGTCACATATAAAACAGTTCGACATGAAGACTTATTGGCGCCGAACAGTTTATAGTGAGACACCATGTAGGCGGTTGTAAAAATTGAGCTCTGCGCTTAGCACAGAGTCCGCCTTGAGTATGCGCAGACGTCCACGGACTCACGCCCGCGTTAGTATGTTGGGGTCTTAAGATACTTATCCACTGTTAGGAATACATTGACTGCTCATGATCTCTCAACAGAACCCTGTGCCAAGACCTCTAATCTACCACAGCTGTCCATAGCTGTCACACTGTATCAGTCAATAAATCACTAACAAAAATAAATCCTTCAGTCTCTGGTTGACCTATTTGGTTTTTCACTTCTGAGACGGCAGACAAACGCAGAGAGAAAGACGAGCCTGCGTGCGAGTCTGTGTTTGAAATGTGAAACACTGTAAAATGTTTGTTGGGCTAATACTGCGCAAAAAGAGGTGTAGTCTCATCACAGCAGAGACAGTCGGGCAGACGTCAGTCACTGTCTTTGTAATGCCAGAGTCTGACAGACAGTGGGAGTCGGTGAAACTCTGCTCTGACAGCTGGGTCAGGCCATCCTGTCAGTGAGAGGCCGTTCAACACAACAGACCAAGATCCTCTGACAAGCCTGTCTGACTCTATATTGTAGGAGCTAAAAACACACTCCTGCTGCGTCAACCAGCTTGACCGCGTGGGCTGCGGGGACAAAAGCCCCAGAGGACAGACAAGGGTGGGACAAGTGTTACTGATCCCGCTCGACGTCAGTTCAGATCACTTTCTCCTTCAGCCTCGAAGGACGGCGAAGCAACTTCCTCTCCGAGCAGCAAACTTTTTTGTTTGTCGCCGCCTTGACCTACACAGCTGGGTGTACAGATGCCGACGGTCGATATTGTGTCTCCCCGAAGACTCATTGGTGCGAGACAAGACAAATCGCTCAAGTTTGAGTGGGTCGCTGCACTGCATGAGGGGAAAAAAAATGACAGCACGACAAGTCTTATCTCATATTTGGCCCCACATAGAAACTGAAACACACCAACACTACCTGCTTTGAACCATCCAATCCTGCAGTTCCTTAGAGGGGTGAATTAATGGGGATGGGCCTGAACTTTAATAGACTGGCACAAGGCCCAGCACTCTGCGTGACAAATCAATATCGAAAAGCTTGGCCACAATATCCTTGTTGAAATAATGGATAGGGCAACACTACTGGTGTGGGGCTGACCAAGGAAAGGTTTTACTCTTCTTTCAAACCTAAAGTCCAGTGATAACACACTGGATAAAGCCGGATTAAAGGGACAGTTCGATATTTGTGAAGAGAGGTTAAGTTTAAGGGTAATAAGCGGTTCACATGATACATCCAGTTGATGCCTCTCCTGGCACCTTCATGTGTTGGAAAGTTACTTTGAGGGGCCACGACCAAAGTGAAATTCTTCAGACTACAGCTTCAATCTGGAACACATCACAGGGGTTTAATCAAATGTTTTCAGGTACCTTTACATGTGCACAAAGTATTTTTTTACTCAGGAGCCTAGGATTATTTACTCAGGACATGGAAGTAGAAGAAAGTACGTCACCACTAGTCTTTCGGTCTAAATGGTATGCTGAGAACAGAACACGTAAAGCGCTTCTGGTCAGTGCAACTACCTAACAGAAACCTAAGACAATTTAAAAAAATCTATAAAAGTACTTCACTGTTTTCAGTAGAGGGATACATCTCTCTCAGATTATTACACGTTAAAGACTCTTCAAATGGTTCCGTGAAAGGTTTTTTTCTTAAATTAAAAGAATTGCAAAAATGTTTCGTGAAACAAATAAAACCGTCACCACAAAACCTCAAATAAATGACAAATAAAATGTGTAGTTCCAATCAACATTCTAGCTTTCTCCACACCCTTCCTTCATTTGATAAACATCTCCAAAAGCATGGTCTCCTAGAAAAAAGGTTAGAAGCCCTGTCATTGTGAATTCATTGCACACTTATCAAGCAAAACGTCCGTTTCACTGGCTTTTAAAATTAAATTTGTAATAAGAAGAAGCCCCACTTCCACTCCTCTGACTACCTTCAAAGTCATCTTCAATCACACTCAAAAGGCAAAAGAACTGAATGAAACGATTTAAAGGCATTTCTCGAGGAAACCTTGAACGTGAAAGCCATTAGAGCAACTCTTTAAGATGCTTTATTAATATAATTAAACTTTATGTACAGATGCTCATTGTCTGTTCTAAAAGAAGTAAAATCTCCATGCTGAGATTTTTACTATTCACAAACAACCATAAAGCATATTTATGTATAAATAGGAAAACTGAAAACAAGCTAAGATGCATTCTCTGCAGCTCTGTTTAAATGTTCATCCAAGTTTTAATTCTGAGCTTAAAACTCCGATTTTTTTGTATTCTTCCTATTAATCGTAAACACTAAAAGAAGTAATCTACCAATTTGACACAGCTAGTTTTTGAACTAAAAACCTGCTTTCGTTTCACAATGCACACAAACTATACCTTCTCACAGATATATTGTCTTTCTGATTTATTTATACATTTTTTTGTTTACTTAAATGTTTCCCATCATCAAACAAATTTTACTATCGGACAACAATGACCTGAATAAATACGAAAAAAATATTTTCAAATAGTTTCGATTTATTTAGGGAAGCAGCCAACCCGGCAGACGTGGATAGATCTAGTTTAAGAAAACAAGGCTCCATACGCTCCAGCTTAAAACAAAATGGACCAATCACAGCACAGGAGGCGGGACTTTACAACGCGTCACTCTCAGCAGCACAATTACCCGTAATGCAACAGCGTTTTCTATATCTATAAAAGTCATGATACATACAGAGATTGGAAAATTAAAATATATGTGAGTACACCATGTATCCTCAGACTTTTTAGGCAAATGCGCCAAAAATTGTTCACTGGAGAATTTACTTGATGGCATCATGTTTCACAAACTACAAATTACAAAAACAGAGCGCGTCGCTTGGAGTTTGTTGCGCCACATCTGTAGTTACCCACCTCAGCAACCTGGCCCTATGCTATAAATAAATTGCCCTTTGATTGTGCCGCCTTTGAAGGCAACAACTTTCATCAAGCATAACTGGCAATGCAACCTTGCAGACTTGTTTTAATTTACCCAAATTGAAGGAATTTGGGTAAACCCAAATTGCATAACCCAAAAGTGTTTGTACTTAAGGTCGCAAACTGATGGTCAGATATTCCCCTTCAGAATTTTTTGGTAGAGAGCAGAATTCCTGTTTTCCATAAGTCACGACAATACTTCCAAGTCCCTGACGCAGCAAAACCACCCCAGACGTTCACACTCTCACCGCTACGTTGGACTGTAGGTTAGATATCCCTTTAATGAAATGCATTAGTTTACACTAGATGTGACGGGACACACGCCTTGCTACCTTGTCTCATTAGCCCACAGAACATTTTTCCTAAACACTTGAGGATCATCAAGTTTTTTTTTTTTAATAACGTCAGATAGACATTTGTGTCTTTTGTTCAGCAGTGGGTTTAGTCATGGACCTGTCCCACGGATGCTATTTTCACCCAGTCTCTTTCTGATTGTTGAACCATAAAGGTGTTGTTTTGGGTGTGGAGGCTCTCCTGGAGTAACAAGAGTGAGCCAGGCACCCAAGGGAAGGTCCTACACCGTTCCATGTTTTCTTCATCTGTTTTCAACGTGGTTTGTTGGAACCATGGGGTAACTGTTTCCAGGCTAATAGGTGTCAATAACTTTGCTTCTGATAGAAACTGAATTTCTTCAGATCAGGGCATGATGTGTTGTTGCCTACTTCCTGTTGTCAGGCTGGTTCTATCTAAGTGATTTCTTTACAGGTCTGTCAGTATGCAGGCCTGGTGTGGCAAGTGAAATTAAGCGAAGTTAAGTGAAATTCGTGTTTTAAGAAGTACTTTTCCAACACATGCATTTGAAAACCGCATTTACTCCAGTTATCTTTGTCCGAAAATGAGTTTCATCTGAAGCATGTACGTGTGAGAAGAAAGAAAAAACAAGCTATTTCTGTAAAATAAGAATATTTACTAGAAACAGAGACCAAGTCAAAAAACCTTTTAATTGAATTTGGGGAATAATGACAAGAAAGTAATTTTTGTCGGGTTGCTCAAAACCTCTTCACGGTTTAGATTTGGGCTCATTAAACCTGTAGAGACACTCTAAATGCAATGAATCACTCTAATTAAAAAAACAGGTAAATTTGCTGCCGTGAAATAACGATCGTCTCTGTGAATTGCTTGAATTTGCATCCACCTGACTATGCACAGTAACGCATGGTCAAAAAACACACGAGACCCTTGAGACAGAACAGCAGCTGGTGAAATATGGCCATCGTCCTCCGGGACTCATGAACGCTGAATCACCTTTATAAGATGCCTGCTCTCTTTCAAAGCCTGTATAATGAAGTTATGGAGATTAAAGGGTCTGATATGAACTTCTTACCCCTGCTTCTAGCAACACAGGAACAACACAGACACTCCCCAAGGACACTCTTTCATTTAAAAAAGGAATCAATAATCACCCTCCCCGGCCTGCCGGTCATTGAATTTGTCAAAGAGCACACAAGAGGAGGCAGTAACTATTTCAGACGGTGTCCCTGAATCAAAGCCAGGGCGAGAGGAAATGTCAGCGTATGCCCAAAATGGATCTCTGCGGATTGTTTTGTTGCTGTCTTCAAGATGAGTTTCCACCGAGGGCGGCGTCGGCATTGATCCGTGTCTGCTTCAAACTCTCCCAAAAGTACACAGTGTGACTGAACCCCACGGAGTCGGCGAGGATCACTGACAGCGCTGGCGAAGCTAGAAGTTTCATGTATGAATTTGAAAAACCACCGATTAAAGAGTCTCCTGCCTTCGGTTTCCCCCGTCTCCGAATCCTTTACGTAAACCTGTAGAGATGCCAACTGGACACGGACAAAGGGAGAAATCAAAAGAAGACCACTGCAGACTCCAAACTGGGGGAAAAAAGGAAACTTTTTGTCAGCTGGGTGCAGGTTGTTAGCGAGGAGAACAGAGGGTGTTTTTTTTTTTTTTTTTTTTTTTAAAGCTGGTGTTACATAAGCAACAGAGACTCTGACAGGCTGCGTGTTGATCCGCCGCGGCCCGCTGTGATTCCTGTCTCCTTCAAAGCAGCTGCTGAATGTTCACATCTCCTCTCGCCAGTTTACAATACAGCATCACCCCTCCAAATGAATGTTTCCCAAAGCTTTCTTCCTCCTCTCCTTCAGCTTTCCTTTTGGAAACTCTGTTCGAAGGAGCTTGTCAAACAACAGCCCAACATCTCAGTTGTTCTGAAAATAAGCTGAATCTTTGCAGTAATAAGCTTAGAATCCAGCAGCGGTGATCATTCCGAGGTTTCCCCCCGAAGATGCACTGCGGCTGTAAGTAGGCAACGCTGTTTAAACCGTTCGGGCATCCTATTAGTTAATTTCTCCTGCAGTGTGCATCTAAAACTGCACGAGAATTCCTTGTTCATATTCTTGCAGCTGGCCATTTATTATGAATAAAGCAGTCAGACGTTTCCGCATCTAGAGCCCAACGTCGCGGCTCCCAGACAGAGTGAGTGACGATGGAGAGCTGAGCGCGGATGTGTATTAGTCAGCAAAACCGCGCCATAACGACTACGATGTATAAAGATCACATGCAGCGGCTTCTTCATGTGGTTCGTTTATGGCGTTTTGTAGCAATTCTGAAGCAGGTTTCTTTCTTGAAGGGCTGCCGTGTATTTAGCTCCATCCACCTTCCCGTCTAACCCTGACCCTGAAGGGCATCCTCACAGCATGACGCTGCCATCACCATGCTCCGCTGCGTAGGATAATCTGATCTGGAAGCTGCACAGTTAGCTTTCCATTAGACCAGGGGTGTCAAACTCATTTCTATATTGGGCCACTTTGGACTCAAGAAGTCATTAAAAGGGCCGGTTACACCTGTATATATGACACTTTTTATTTCACAATTTCATTCCAGTTCACATAAAATGCTAAAACTTCACAGTAACATTGAAATTAGCATAGTTGAACAGTTTATTAAACAGTTTATCTGCAAAAACTTTGATAAGTTTCGATAAGTTAAAGTTTAAACTCTACTCATTCTGCATCACTTTTTCTCTTTTTGGACATTTCTGGGTTGTTTTAATGTGTTGTGGGAAAACTGACATCTAGTGGCAGGATGCCTCTACTTTAAGACATTATATGCCTTTTTTGGCTCTTGAGGGCCAGACAAATTGCCTCAAGGGGCCGGATTTGGCCCGCGGGCCTTGAGTTTGACACCTGTGCATTAGACCATTATAGCATGGTGACCAGGAAGCTTGATTTTGGTCATATCTGACCGGACTCTTCTTCCATACGCTTCCATGCCTTATAGTAATCCTCCTGCTGCTTGAATGTGTTTAAAAGAATATTAAAAATTCATTCTTGCGATCAAACAGATTCCAAAATTCAGTAACGATTGTTCATTTGAGCACAGCACACGCAGTGTTCTGGTTTATATGTGACAAAAGGAGAGAAAATAGCTCCATGAGCTTCTGTAAAACGCCGTGCAACTAGATGGCATATCCTATAAATTAATTATCACTGCAAAATTTATTCCGATGATGACACCAGAAAGCACCACATGGGACTCTAACTCTAACTGTATGATCGTATCGAGCAACTCTAAATCCTGTCGTCAGTACTCTGATGCCTCCGCAGCTGTCGTGGATCAGCGGTGGACTGTTGAGTTGTTTTGCGTGGGAACGGTCTCGTCATCCTGAAACTGCTCCGTAGAAGCGGAGTGAATAAGCAAAACGCTATTTTTTTGCCCTGGCAGGAACCGGAGGAGGTGATGGAGGATGACGGGATTGGACAGGACGAGCTACATCAAGGCTGTATACAACAAGGGTCAGAGAGGACGGCACTACTTGAGGGAACTCAGGCCTTTTGGCATTTGCAAAAACGATATTGCAGATCTTGTAAAAAAAAAAAACTCTGCGGTTGTGAGCCCAGTTTGCAGCACAGCCATCGGATGAGGTGGAATTATCCAACAGAGCAAAGTGATTTTAAAAAGGGTGAATCTATATGCTTCTGTGGCTCTGCAGCCCCCAAGCGCTGATCTTAGAAAGAACGACGATGCTCGAGCTGCTTGACAGATCAAAAAAATACTGAACATAATCAGAACACACACTGACAGACGAGCAAAGGCTTATTCAGCTGGGCCGCTGTTAGAGATCAAACACCATGCATTCCCCGAGCGACAAACCTTTCCCAACAAACGATTTAGAGCAAAAAAAAAAACCTAATCCTCCAACCTCTTTATTGTTTCTTGCTTAATTTTCCACTATTTTCCTAAATAGTTGATTTTTTTCCCCACCAACCTTGATGTGTTTAATCAAACGTGACCCAGAACAGTGCAGCTCACTGTGAAATCAGCAGCCAGTCAACTTTTGCCTTCTGCTTTCCACTCACGCAACAACAACAACACACACACATACACACACACACTGAGCTGAACATTTTTTAAAAGACTGCATCATTGCACAAGCATGAGTCAGGAGAGGAAATCTGCCGTTTATGTAAAAGTGATGTGTGCCACTCCGGTCCACGCAGATCACAGACCCAAAACACTGTGGACCTCATGATTGCACCAGGCATCAGTGAATGCGGAGGTCCTCCTCCACATTTGGGCTCATGTCCCTGGCTGCTGTGCCACGGTGTGCTTCTGGGCTTTCCTAACAACCAGCAGCCAAGGATGGATGAAGGGTGGGGAGGATGAGAGGGAATCCCTGCTGCTTATATCAACTTAAAACGCTCCCTGAGGACCTGCAGGTTTTTTCTTTTTTTAAACACATCACACCAACACAAGCGTTTTTTTTTTTTTTGTTTTTTTTTTGGATACAGTTCAATGACTATTCAAATTGCAAAAGGAGATAATGCAATAAAAGAAGCACTGGGAACCATGTTAAAATTAACCATGTGCCAGAAGCTCAGTATGTTAAAGTTGATTCCCTGCTGTTACATCTTGGTGGTGATTTTTCCTCCTTTTTAGCCCAATCGCTGCCTGTTAGACGCTGATTCGTGTGATTTGTCGGGCGTCCCGGCGCCCCGGAGTCCCGGCGTGCGGACGCGCTCTGGACGGCCGGAGGACTCATGCCTACCTTCCACTTTGGTGAGGGTGAGCACCGGACTGTTGCAGGCGGACAGCGGGGCAACCCTGGCGGAGTGTTTCTTCATGATGATGAGCTCGGATGGGCTGAGCTCCAGACCGCTTCGACTACATCCCTGAAGCTGGTTCGGCGCAGACTCCAGACCTCTTGATGGGACCTCTCACAGTCGGTCCCCTGATCTCAGTCCCTTGTAACCATCCAACTCCCCTGCTTCAGGGTTTTTTTTCTCTCTCTCTCTCTCTCTCTCCCCCTCTCCTCTCTCCTCCACCTTCTCCCTCCTTCCCTCCCCAAATCTGCCTCAGTCAGTGCGTCCTGGCTGCAATCTCCTTCACGAATAGTTGGGCATTTGCTGCAGTTCGCCCACGTCACGAACTAATTAGTTTCACAACCACGTCCAAATCTAGCCTCATCCTGGAGCCCGGGGTTTCTCCCAGACCCCCCTCCTCCTCCTCCTCCTCCTCCTCCTCCTCCTCCTCCTCCTTCTCCTCCTCCTCCAGCCGCGATGTCCAGGGGAGAAAGGAAACTCTCCATGCAGCCCGAAGACACGCTGACCCGGTTCGGAGGCGTCTATTAATGGACCGTGTCTGACAGAAATGGTGCCAAGACATGGCAGCTGGGGCGGGTCATGTGCTCATCTCTTTCACACAGTAAATGCAGTCAAAGGCGACTACTAACATCGGCAATATGGCTCACCACCCTGGGCGCCATTCTGACACGGGGCTACACCACGCTCAGAGGAGGAGAGGGGGCATGTTGGTGTTATTAGGATGTCCCTCTAATTTAATGAACTATAGAGGATAGTGCCAGTGATGTTAAAGTTTACCTAATTTTTAATGGAAACATTATTGCATTAAAAAACACATTATTATTATTATTATTATTATTATTATTATTATTATTATTATTATTATTATTATTATTATTATTATTATTATTATTATTATTATTATTATTATTATTATACCACCCCTGAATTAAGTGGTGGTATATGACTACATTTATTATAAAATATATCAGAATCAAACATACTTTAATAATCCCAGAGGGAAATTACTTTTGTTACACGCTCCAGATATCCAAACATTTATATATATATATATATATATATATATATATATATATATATATATATATATATATATATATATATATATATATATATTTACAACATTCCACACAAAGTAATATAAATATATACGTATGTAAGTCAATATATATATATATATATATATATATATATATATATATATATAGATAGATAGATAGATAGATAGATAGATAGATAGATAGATAGATAGATAGATAGATAGATAGATAGATAGATATAGATATATATATATGTGTGTGTGTGTGTGTGTGTGTGTGTGTGTGTGTGTGTAACTATATAATTGTCTTTAATGTCACCCCTTAAAGATAAATACATTTTTACAAGCACTAATGATTCTCAAATGTTCTACACATCTCAATTATTGTATAATTAAAAAGACCAAATGTTATAAACATAGTTAAACATGTGCAGCGCCATTTGAATCATTTAAAAAAAATGTATAAGTAAAATAAAAATACATGAAGAGGCTTCTTTAACTGAGGCCAGTTTGTACTTTTTCCTGTATAGAAAAAAACAACAACAATTATTGCTCAACATATAGACAGAGCTCCAAAAACCTTTATTTTCATATCCTGTCCTCAGAAATTGTTTACCCTCATCATCTTGCTTGTCCTCTAATATAGTTAATTTTAAATGGCCATTGTAACAAGCACATATGTTTGTATAAGTGCTCTAGAATGAAGAAGTCAAAAAAATTTTGTTTTAGACAAGATGGTGTTGGGGGGAATAAACAGTATTTTATTTTCCCTCTCAGCTAAATATTATCCCAAACACATAATTTCAAAGCCATCTGGAGGAAAATGCAAAAAAATGTCTGAATCAGTGTGAAATGTAGGTGAACTCACATTTTTATTTATTAAACCCTGTGGAAATCAGCTTGCTCACTCAGCATTTAGTCACAAATGTTGACCCAAGATGGATACTTTTTTTTTCATTATAAATCCTTTCTTTGTGCTTTTCATGATTCTGATGAAGACAGTTTATCTTCCCCCTTTTCATACCAAGCTGTGTACAGATGATGCATAGCCGCAGATTTTAATTTGTCTCTGTGTGCCTAAAGGCAAACATGATTGGTGCACCCCTTGATTAGTGGCTACAACTGCAGACGGGTTTTGTTGTTCTGCCATCTTTCATTGTTACCAACTGACACTTTATCAATATCGTGTCCAAAAAGGAATTTGAGGCTTGTTGCCTTTTTCAAAGTCTCTCATGAATCCTTGCAATTCATCCTACCTGCTTCCTGTCTGTTTTTTTTAGCTGGTTTTGGGTGCTGTGGGTCCACTCATTCATTGAATTAACGCCTATCTGTCGTCAGGTTGTGTATCAGCTGCATTTAAAGCACGCTGTGGACCAACCTTTTCTAAAGAGGAGCAACAAAGATCCTTCTGTTCTGTCAAGCTTTGCGTCGATGTATAAATTGCCCCATTCTTTCTGAAAAGTTAGAGAAGGTGGTTCGTCTCCAACTAGAAGAGGACCTACAGCTACATGGGATAAATTAGGAATTTCAGTCTGGTTTTTAAATCATGTCACATCCCAGAAATTGGGTTTCTCAAACTGCAGACTCAGGAGACCCTGCTGCTTTAATCCTTGTTGGTGGACAACAAGATGTTATCGTGTGGTTTGGAGCAGTCTGTAGGTGTTAAGGTCACCGCTTTGCAACGGTTTTGGACTCATCTGTCCCGTTAGGTCAGTTTTCTTTCTTTGAGGTTACACTTGAATTCAGGGTACTCCAAGGCTTCATTTTCAGACCAATTATCTTCTCTTTGTAGGCTTCTCCGTGGTCCATCCTTTAAAAAGTATAAATGTCCTTTACCTGCTAAAAGCTGACAGTAGTGAAGCACTTGAGAACCTGCTGAACTGTTTCAGGGATGTCGAAACGTAGATAAAGCTGAACTTATTGTGTCTAAATGAAAACGTACATGAGGTGATTCCCTCTGTTAAATCTGTGCTGCTGACAGGCTGTAGCAGTGCTAGTGTGGCCCCTATTGACCCATTTGCTTGTGACTCAGTCAGAAATCTCAAGGTAATTTTTGAGACTGATCTGAAATTTGTGAAGCAGGTGAGTGCAGTAGTTAAATCCAGCTTTTATCATTTAAGGTTAATTTACAGATTTAGCCCTACCTTCCTCAGAATGCCCTAGAATGTGTTTTTCGTGCTTTTATTAACACCAGACTGGACTTTTGCCACCAGCAGCCAGACCAGGCCCTTCTCCGTCCGCTTCACCTCGTCCAAAACGCTGCTGCGTCGCTAACCGCTAAAAGACGACATGAGCACATTGCCGCTATGTTATCTTCTCCACTCTGGCTGCCTGTTTATTTTAGAACGGCTTTTTAGGATTTTACTGTGGATTTTTAAAAACCAAATCAATTGCGTCATTCAGAAGAGTTAGCAGGTGACTGACGGAGGTCGAGCTTTTCCAGGTACAGCTCCTAAACCGTGGAACAGTCTCACAGTGTCCATAGGATCCACAAGATCCATCAGAACCTCGGGTGATTTTAAATCCCATTGTTGTTTTTGTGGTATTATCTTATTTTATTCGTTTTATTCATCCTAGATGTGACATCGCATTTTCTTCTTGCTTCTTGCTTTTATTACTTTTTCTCTTATTTTACCTGTGAAGCACTTTGCTCACTGCTGTGTGTAACAGCGTTTTATAAGTAATGCTTTTTCTTTTTGTTCCGTCTCCTCCAGTAGACTTGCTGAAGGGAGGAAAAGATGTTGAAGGTTTTCCATGCGTTTGGTGAAAAAAGATTTGGACTCTCTCTCAGCTCTCCTCTGTTCCGACTTTGAATCAGAAAAAGAAATTGGTTTCGGAGGCTGAAGTTACAATTCAGACCATCGCATCAAATTTTAGATTTCCCTTAAACTCCAACCTCTCAGACGGGTGATGAGACCAGCTGATCACCTGAGAGTGCGGTTAAGTGCATCTGTATCCCGCCACAGTCTTATTTTCTGTCGGGCGGCAGGGTGCACGATAAGATCGGCGAGGAGAGGTAAGCAGGGAGAGGTCTGCAGAATATTAGCCTCGGGAGGCATTTCTTAAGCCTGTAATGTAAACATAAAGCAATTTAAAAACAGGCAAGTGTGTCAGCTAAGCCGCTGCCGAAGTGTGTACAAACTCCACTTTATGGGAGCATACCTAAAGGAAGCTGTTCTGAATAATTCACCACTTAGACTGTACCGCACACATACAAGAACCCCCCCCCCCCCTCCCCTGCCAAACTAGGACAGGGCTCCAAAAACACTTATAACTGCGTCCCTCTGCAACCAAATCCACTGGATCCCTTCCACCGTTTCCTATTCAGCTTATAAATGGCAAACGTCAGAGAAAATCAGAATGACTTAATCTAATTGGCCTGGACGAACAGCACAGGGGTGGAAGAGCATCATACACATGCCACATGTGAACTGAACGGTGCCACAGGCATGCACACGTCCGTGTGAGTCACGGCATTGCACCTGCAATCTCTTTCATTTACTTTAATGCCATCCATTTTCAGCAGTTTTAGTAGGAAGGGAGCTCGAAGAGTCAAGTGAAAGGAGCGCTTGTGATTGCGTTCACAAATAAACCAGGGAGGAGTTGAGATCATTAAAAGATCCCTGTCAGTGACTCATAGAGTTTTATCTGCAAACACGGAGGAGGATCAAACCAGTGCACCATTCAATATACCATGTGACGACTCCGTCATTTATACCACACTGTGTTTGAGATAATTGTAAATCATCAAGAATGTTGTTTAAATAAATAAATAAAGAAGCAAGTTCTCTGAGACGGAGGCTTCTGTACAATCTTTCTGCTCAGAGGCGGAGAGAAGCAGAACCGGGATGAGAGGTGATTTTTCTTCGACATACACTGGAATGTTCTGGATCTCTCCAAAGAGCACCATGAGCTTTTTCTGTCTTTTGTTTATTTAAGCTGAAAGAAGGAAGCCACAGGCTGCCAAGTCGAGCAATCTTTAACTGATAGCTGGATCCAGAGACACTTCTTAGGAAGCTTCAATGGGATGAAACTGTAATTATATCTTCCGATCTGCGTGTTTTTTTTTTTTTTTTTTACTGCAGAGCTCTTACTGCAGAGGAGGCTTCGCACTTTTTTCACAACCTAAATTGACACAAGCTAATCCCACAGGTATTAAAGCAAACGAATTTTCCGAGAGCAAAATAAAAAACAAAAACCTGAGTTCAAAGCAGTAATCACAGGAGATGACAATGACTGTATATAATACTAAAAACTCTGAATAAATCCTCAATTAGACTCTCTGCTTTCTTCTGTTCCCTACTTATACAGCTGAACATCAATCAGCACATCACTGTTTTAAGGAGATGTTATAGATCACTTCGTAGTGGAAAATAATTGGCCCTGGCTGCTATGAAGTGTTTTTGTGTGTAAATGATTTGCGTACAACAGTACAGGCCGTCTCTTTGCCAAAGCATCAATAGATTTGTTATTGGCATTTCCAATCCCATTACAGAGCTAATCCTTACTTGAGACAAATCAATTCCTTGTTGAACACTTGGAACAACTATTTAATGCGACCCTCATACTGCACCAAACCCCAGCCTGGATGCTTTAAAAGCCAGGGTGTCTCTCTCATGATGGAATGTCTTTATGTCTTTATGTGTTATATAGATCATTTTTAGATCAGTCTAAAGCATTTTGAACTGACAGCAGAGTTTCATGATGGCACACTTGTTGACAATGTTGTCTAACAAGAATGTGCTGGGTTCAAATATTGGCCCTGTGCCTCATGTTTGCATGTGCTCCCCATGTGTGTTCTCTCCAGGTACACTGGCTTCCTCAGTCAAGGAATGTGTATGTATGTGTGCGTGTGTGTGTGTGTGTGTGTGTGTGTGTGTGTGTGTGTGTGTGTGTGTGTGTGTGTGTGTGTGTGTGTGTGTGTGTGTGTGTGTGTGCATGCACGCTTGATTGTTTGTCCTATGTGTCTCTGTTGATTGACTGGTGACCTGTCCAGGGTGTATACTTACCCAATGATGGATGGATGGACAAACAGCATTTTTTTTTCACCTTAATAATCTAAAAACTATTCATGTTTTACTGTATAATATGTAGGCAAATGTTTAACGGTAATATAAAACTGTCTCTGTTAAATCTTTTTTAGTAGTATTCTTGAAATGTCATAATGTAGCAATAGTTCTAATGAAAATCAACCAGAGAGATCATATTTCTCTAATTTTAGCTTCCCTTTACTGCTTCTTGTTATGGTAAATGGTAAGTACTTGTATAGCGCTTTTAACTAGTCTTGACAACCTCCAAAGCGCTCTACACTACAGTCTCAGTCATTCACCCATTCAAACACATTCAAACCCTGACGATGGTGAGCTATGTTAGTAGCTACAGCTGCCCTGGGGCAGGCTGACAGAGGCGAGGCTGCCATACAACGGCACCACCGGGCCCTCTGACCACCGCCAGCAGGCAATGCGGGTCAAGTGTCTTGCCCAAGGACACAACGACAGAGACAGTCAGAGCAGGGGATCGAACCAGCAACCCGCCAATTGCAAGACAAACCCCCACAAGCCTCTCCAATTGCAAGACAAACCCCTTAACCTCTGTGCCACTGTAGCCCTGTCAAATCAAGAATATAATTTAAAAAGTATCCTTCTCACGTATAAAGTCATTAATATCCAAGCTCCATCATATATCAGAGCTCTGATTACACTGTATGTTCCTAAAACAGCACTTTGCTCTCAGACTAGGTCTGCTGGTGGTTTCTAGAGTCTCTAAAAGTAGAATGGGAGGCAGATCCTTTGGTTATCAGGCTCCTCTCCTGTGGAACAGACTCCCAGTTTTGGTCCGTGAGGCAGACACCCCGTCTACTTTTAAGACTAGGCTTAAAACTTTCCTTTTTGATAAAGCTTATAGGTAGAGTTGCTTAGGTGACCCTGAGCTATCTTTGTAATTATGCTGCTATAGGCTTAGACTGCTGGAGGACATTAAGATCTGTTTCTGTCACTCTGCTGAGTTCTGCTACTGTTCTCCAATTTGCATTGTTTGTTGTTCTTTCAACTTTTACCTTTTTGTTCTTTCTGTCTTTTTTCTCTTCATAGTAGGTACACCTGGGCTGGCGTTCTTTTAGCTGTGACATCATCCAGGGGGGCAGATCATCTGCTATTACCATATAACACAGACAGGATTCCTGGATCAATGTGTGCTTCTGTGCTTTTTGTGTCTCTGCTCTGTCTTCTCTAACCCCCAGTCGGTTGAGGCAGATGACCGTTCACACTGAGCCTAGCTCTGGTGTGCCTTGAGATGACTTGTTGTGAATTGCTGCTATTTAAAGGAGCAATAAGCGAAGTTTCACCACTAGGTGTTGCTTAAGCACTCTCTGTACACCAAAACAAAATGTATGAAAAGCCGCGCCTTTTGTTCCAAGCGAGAGCCTCACTCCAAGCAGCCACCCAGCCTCTCCTTCCCTTCTCACGCCTCGCCTTCTGTGCATGTATTTATGAAGGACAAAACCTCAGCAAAATAGCCACACCTTTCTGAGGAACATTTCAAGTTAAAGCTATAGCGGGTAATCCTGTTCAGAAACACTTTTTGTTGTACTGCATAAAACCTTCCTTGCATCCTGAAAGTACTTAATGCATTATGTATTCACAAAAGTGAGGTTAAAAAACAATTCTCTGTGGGAGCTGCAGGCCTGTAAAAACTCAAACCAATCTTTGCCGTTTGGTCCAAAGGACATGGATTTGTCAGAGTTTTGTTCCTGCTCTCACCCATAGACATTATATACTCACCCCCTCTGTCCCTTAAGCTCCGGGGGAATAGCCTTATCTATTAGTTGTCCCACATGCCAATCATTCTGATGCATTCACGTAACGGTAGTATGCGTGCTCGTTCCCTCTGAGTTTCTCAAAGAGGGGCTAAGCACTGAGTGGCAGCCGTTCACATGCACGTACACGCACAGCCCGGCCCGGCAATGTGAACTAGAGACTGGAGAAAAACATAAAGAGCTGCAGTGGGAACCACTGCAGCTCTTAGTCCATCTGAAATATTACTTCTATTTCTTTACATAATTGTTTTTTAGTTCGTTCTATCTAAAATAATTACATTTTGCTCATTGGTCCTTTAAATAAAATTTTATTGAAAATTGTTTCTTATCTTAAATCACGAAGATATAAAACACGTTCTTAAAACATCCAGTCTTGTCACATCTTTGAAGTAAGCGTGTCGCCCATGATATGCCCCTGGTTAGAATAGGACGTGTTTGTTGGGAAGGGTTAGAAATGTACAGAGTACTTTAACTGTGATTTTATCATCTTGTTCTTTTTCCCTTTAGTCACCTGACCATATTGCATTGAACGTTCAACACTCCATGCAGTTTATGAGTGCCCCCAAGTGAATAAAGCAATTATGAAATCCATCATAAAATGTGTAGGACTGTCGCCGTTTTTAAACTGCTTTAAACGCCCGGCATTCTCAAGTGGCTGAATATTCATCTGCTCAGAAAAAGTGTCTGTACTACATAACCTGGGATTGAGTAACATTATGAACCTGCCCTCGGTGAAAACTTGCTTAGTGGACAATTGTAACAGTGACATAGATATATGTGCATGTCCATGTTTTGTTGCTCATGGAAAAAAAAAATTTCAACATGTCTTGAAATAGAACTAGTTAGGTTTATAGTTTCAGGTGTGTAGAACGGTTATTTACTCAAAGCAGTGCACATTTAGACGTTTCACACCAGGATAATCCGGGGCAGTTGGTTAGATTCGGCAGACAACAAAAAAATGCAAAATTTCTATTTGGTTTGTTGGCTTTTACACAGCTTTTTTGCAAGCAAATCGAACCACCTGAACAATGCCATGCAGTTGACACAGCTGTTTCTTTGGCCTGCTGTCACAGCAAATTGGCCAGTATGAACAGCAGACAAGGCAACAAGTTGCTCTGTGAGGTGTCTCAAGAGGTAGGTGGGAGTGAGGGGACATGAAACTTTCATCTATCTTGTTTTATATGCATTGTTGGCTCTTGGGCTGTTGTGTTAGTTTATTGTGAAGACTTTTGAATCTCGAATTGTCCAATAAAAGCAAAGCTTTACTTACTCATATGGGGAAATAGAAAATGACAGCAGAGAGGGAGAGAGCACAATGTTCTGCTGTGGTTACCGGGACACCTAATGAGGATTTAAACGTTTTCATTTAGCAAATCTGCCCATCACAAACATCACAAACAAATGTCACGTTCTCCCTTTGGTGGGTCATACAGTTTGGTTGCATTGCCCACTGTAAGCCAGCTGCACTCAGGTTCACTTGCAAACCAAGAATTGTGCTTTTAGACGAACCTGAGTTAGCCTGATGGTCTGCTGCAGCTTTCATGGCTGCCCAAACCAAGAGTGATATCTTGGTTGGCTGGTTGTTGTTGTGCTCTGAGGGTCTTTGTAAGTAAGTGTGCACAGGGGAGGTAATCTGCATAGCCTCAACCAGAGCTGCACAGCACAAAATGTGATGATATTGGTGGATATAGCGTTACTGATATGACTTGCAACTAAAAAATGTTCATCTTTCTGCTTTGGGTTCATAGCAAACATAGACCCAGAATATATTGTGCTGTCTATCCAGCTGCCAAATAAATAAATAGATATTTCCATCTCAACAACAGGTTTTTATTGGGGGGAGGGGGGGGGATGCTTCAGACTTTTGTTGCGGTTTTGGCAAAGAAAGAACTTAGTTGAAATATTCTGATGACTTATATCACTTCACCATCTCTTTATATTCATAAACGTTTTATGCTGCACTAAACAACAAATGACACCTAATACATTACAGACACTGTCTGAGTGCATGGTACCCTAAAGATTAACTAATGCAGTTCTGGCAGTCCTGAAACTGACAATAAGAATAAGCCTGGAAGAAGCTTTAAGACAGAAAGTTTATGTATTACACATTAGTTATCCTCTTGATTATTTATGTTTTGTTCTAGTGCTTTATTACATAACAGTGTCAGGTCATTCAGTCCAGCACACACAGTCCTCTGAAGGCCCCTTTGGTAGAAGGCGTGCACAGCTCAGTGAGCTTTTAACCTCTTCTTATTCCAAACGCAGAGCAGTATTGTAGAGATATGGAGAAAGACACTTTAAATCACTTTTAATTACAACTAGGGTGAAGCTAATCAAACCAAGCAGTGCTCTGAAAATGCAAATAATACTCAGTAATTGAATTGTTTCACAGGATTCAAAGGATACTGACACTTTCTAACCAGCCTCAGTTGGCGGTTACACTGTTGTAGAGCTGTTTGACGAGATGAACGAGGCACATTTATGCATTTGGAAACTGTAGTATGAATCAGACTTGTGGAGGTCAAAAATTATGTTGGATCATTTTATTTATTTTTTCTTCAGATTTTAATGTCCCACAAGAAAGTAGTGTTCCTTCATTTAACTCAAATGCTGTTAATTAATCTATTAGAAACTTACAAAGCCATGATATTATCATCTGGAATTTCCCAAACTGTTTGAAGGCTTGGTATTTCTGTAAACTTTTGGGTTGGCATTTAGCAAATAGAAAGTATTTTCATAATCCGAACAGATCTCAAAGAATAAGAGCCTCCCCTGGTTTAATGTCAGGCAGTGTATAAATATCTTGTTTCCACTGTGTTCGACTCATTCCTCCTGCAACATGGTCAGCTGCTGGGGCCACGTTGATGTTTTTACTTGAGTAAATGGCGCCCTCTACTGTATACAATGGGTATTTTAACCACGTTTCACTGGTTCTGATACAAACTCCTAGGAGGGTGGAAACACTTAGAGCTTCTTAACAGATGCATGAAAACAACCCCACTGATTGACAGCAAACTATAGATAATGTTTTCACATCAACTAAATGAAATCACACAATGCCACAAAGCACTTATATCGTGTTATTATTGTAATATATCAACAAAATCAGCTTAAACATGCTGATAGTTTTTGTTTGTTTGTTGTTTTTTGCCCCCATGCTGATGTTTTATGTTCAGTTTCTTTAATTTTTTTGTAGGATTACCCCCCAGCCCCACTACTAAATTTAGTATATTTAAACTTAAAGTTATATGTCTCTTCTCAGGCTTTCCTTTGTGTTTTTGAATGCTTGCTTTAGTTCATTGTCCCGCTGAACGTCCTCTACCTGATATCTTATTTTCTCAGACTGCATGCCATATTTCTTTCTAAAACACATTTTCCCACAGATTTATCTTTATAACAGATTTATCTTTATAAGTTTCTTCTTTGCCATCACAAAACAGGAAACATTTTAAATAAATCCTAGATAGCTTTACAAGCTGTTAAAAGAGACATTTAATGATATTTCATGACTGCCTTCATGTTCTTCTACAGCTTTCTTGTCTGCAAAATTGTCTGAAAGGAAACATTTTGCCAAAATGTTCTGATGTGGCAGTATCTCCTTTCCGTTTTGCGCATTTAACACATTTTTTTTAAAACAGTCAGAGTTGCGCCCCATCTTTTTAGAATGAAAGCTCCCATTTGGACGCAATTTATTTCACTCTGCTTGAAATTATTTAAATGTTCTCAAATTGCTGTCATTATGAGTCGGCAGTTCCAGAATGAAGATAATTGCCTCCTGCATTTAAACATCAGAGTAGTTCTTTGGCATGAAAAAGTGTAATCATGTAGATACGATGTTTTTGATTTAATAGCAGAGCCGGATTATTCTTGGTTGTTATTGCCTTGCAAAATGTTTGAACTTTTCACATTTTATTACATTTAAACAGTAAACTTTAATGTATTTTATGGGATTTTATGTAACAGGCCAGCAGAACGTAGTGTATAATTGTGCAGTGGAAGGAGAAGGATGTATGATTTGCATTTCTTTCTGAAAAAAAGGGGACATGTGTCCATTTTACTTTGGTATCTGTTAATAAAAGCTACTGTGGCCAAATGCATTAGGAAGCCACCAAATCAGTAAATGGCATCCAGCTGCGTTAAATGTAATCTAAATATGAATACACCTGTTGTGTAAAAGTCGCAGGTTTGTTATAAAACATCAAAGAAGACACCGCATCCTGATGTCCAAGAAACACATCAGACAGGTCAGGGATAACATTTTGGTGACATTTAAAGCAAGGTTTTGTTATATATAAATGTCCCAAGCTTTAAACATCTAAGTTTGGCACAACTGCAAAGCTAAAAAGACAAAAAAAAAAAAGCTAAAACGACAAAAAAAAAAAAGTGAAAGGCTGGGATAAGGAGAGCAATACTCAGAGAAACGCTCAAGAGGACGATTGTAAGTTTGAAGGAGCTGCAAAGATCCACTGCTCAGTTGGAAGAATCCATCAACAGCCTCGCAGTCTACAAATCTACCCTTTATGAAAGCTTGAAAAAAAGCATAAAAAGCATAAAGTTTGCAACAACCTGTCTGGAGGACACAGCAAAAATGTAGAAAAGGGCATTCTTGTTAGACATCTATGACCTGAACTCTAGCTTACATGTAAGATGCAACTCTTACATGTAAGAGAGTTAAACTAAAAACTCTGCTTTTCATTCCATAAACATGCCATTACCACTGTGAAGCATGGTAGTGGCAGCATAATTCTGTGCTTCAGCATGGACAGGAAATGGTGGGTGGAGGTAAATAAATGTCAATCCTGGAAGATAATCTGTTGGAGGCCGCTAGTAAGATGTTTACCGGCCAGCAAAACAGCAACTCTAAAAAGACAACCACAACTACAATGGATTAGTTGAGATCAAAACATATTGATGTATTAGACTTAGAGACTAAGACAGCCATTACTGTCGTTCAACAGCACATTCAGCATATACAAGTATTAGAATTGACCAATCAAATTTCAGACTAAATCTGACTCAGAATCTGAGGCAAGGCTTGATAAGTGATGTTTGCGGTCACTTGCCATCCGATATGTCTAAAGTTGAGCTATTCTGCAAAGAAGAATGGGCAAAACGTTCTATTTTTGGATATGTAAAGCTGTTGGAGACATACCTCAAAGAATTTGCAGGTGTAATTGCAGAAAAAGATGGTTTGACAAAGTGTTGACTTATGGGGTTTTATCCACTGTCTTATCACTCAAAATTCCTCCAAAATACATTAAAGTTTCTGGTCATAGCAGACCAAAATATTGGAAACTTCAAGGACAATGTTTACGTTTGCTAGGTCTGTAGTTCATGCATTTTATTCTTCTTTGGATTAAACTAAATCCCATGTAACTCATTAAGACACTAGGGAGTTGTATACTGAAGATAAACCATCTAATGTAAGGTGTCCTGCCTGTTCTTGCTGCACTGAAGGATTCTTGACACTGCAGCGGAACTAATGATCCTCTAGAGGGCGCTGCAACCACAGAGTTACAGACAAAATATGACGCCTGATAAGAATTGACTAGATGAAAAGCGCCAGGAAATCAACCTGGAGGCCAGCAGTGAAGGAAAGAGAGCAAGGAAGGTGACAAAGTGACCCAGATACGCGCACACACAACCTGTACAAGACTCTTATGTAAGGACATAACAATGAAACGCAACAGATGAAGAATATTGAGTACACTTTACACACACACCCACTGATATAAAATACAGATGAATATAGTAGAAAAACAGAAGCTGTGATATCGTCGCTCCTTTCGAGCAAATCTTTAAAAGCACATAGACACAGTAAGGGACTCACTCCAATCTATGACATTTTCTTCTCTCCATTGTCTGGTGACAAAAAGCTGCAGGGAGTCCAGAGTGACCTGGAAAACACTGATAGTTCTTAAAGCAGCCAGGAAATACGGATTGCTTGGAAGGAAACCTATATTGTATTAGGCTTTTTAGCAGAAAAGTTCAATTAAATAGAAAGCAAAGAGAAACATATAATAATTGTCCAGATTCTTTTTTTTTTTTTTTTTTTTTTTTTGCAACTAGCAGACTGTGGAAAACTGCATTAAAAATGTATTTTAAAAAATGAAGTAATTTTCTGAAACAGATGAGCATTGCCGTTTTGATCAGAAGTTACACATGTTGCCCATATATAAAAATAAAAAACATTAAGCAACCCATGTAAATCTGATTGTCTGAGCTCCTGAAGGAAAGAAACTCGAAGATTTACAGATTTCTCAATAAGAGATGTATCCCTAACTACGCTGACAAAGCCGTTTCCCTCCACTGCCGGCACGGGAACTGCTGCTCTGCCCGCTGCCCATGTGCATCAGTTCGACCAGGTGCTCACCCAGCCTCTACTGAGAGGGACCATCATGCAACTCACTGACCCTTGGACTTCCTGGACTCTCTGATCATAAATACGGCTCACGTAAGAGGTTGTGTCTTGGCAGAGGCAATATGGTTCAGGATAAAACAATTTAATATTGTTTAATTCATCATGCTTTTACTACATTTAAGGTACCTAAGTGCTACTGATTGATTACTGGTCAAGAGTCACTTCTGCATTTAGAGTTTATTCCATTAAATTGATGTTTTCCCTTTATGTCTTGCTAACTGGCAAAAATATTGCTGTTGTTTGTATAGTCCTTGTAAACAGACCAAATTGTGTCTACCTTGTCCCTAATCAAGTGCTGAGACGGTAGCCACCATTGGTTCAGATTTGTTTGCTGCTTAGCTTGTGCTGTGTATGTAGTGATCAGCTGTAGCACACCACCAGCGGTCTTGCACACATTCATTTTTATTAAATGGCACTTGGGTTGCAAAGTAATGTCACATGTATCATCTTCTTTGTTGTTGCTGAGTCGCTTTTTCCAGAAGTGAAATGCCTCGTGTCGCTGTTGACCAAATTGTGAGTCTACTTTTGCTTTAGACCAACATTTTAGTCGTCCATCACTTCCTGTGATGGCTAGTTGACGCAACATTAAAAGTCAATTGTCCAAAAGAGTAAATTATTTTTTTTAAACATTTCTTAAAATAATATTTTCTTTTCCCTACTTCTTTGCATAGTGAACAGGTTGTTTGAATACATACCAATTGTTCTTATTAAGAACAACATTTATTATTATTATTATAAGTTAATTTAAACTTAATTCCACTCCCTAAAAATAACCCTTTGTTTTTGACCATTTGTAACTGTGATATCACTGCATTGATTTACGAGTTAATGAGTTGTAGTTTTTCTTATCCTTTCCATTTTTACCTAGTAGGTTGGTTGAATGCTACTGGTCTAGTTAAAGGAGCAATCAGTAAGGAATTTACTGTAAAATCAACCTAAATCATTCTCATTTGTCACACGGGGTGGAAGTATAAACAATCAATCCTCTCCATCAATAAAGTCTTGGTAAAGTTTTTCTGCTTTCAAACCTAGAGGTACGGTCTGGAACTACTTCGATGCAGTGTGTAGCCTGTGTTTACTTCCTGGTTTCTGAGGCAATCATCCCAGGGTTTATTTTGGCAAAAGAGCAGCAGCCTGTAATAAAAGAAAATACAACATCATATACCTATCCTGTGTAGGTAAAAATACAGTGGAGCTGCCCAGAAACAACAGACTGTTGAGTAAATGGCTGGTCTCTGTGAAAGGCATTATGTATGTGTTGTTCCGATTTTGACCACTAGGTGTCATTATTACTTATCGTTCCTTTAAAAAGTTTTTAGTGTCAAGAGTCAAACAGACGGGACCCAATATTCAAGTCAGACACCATGTTGCGTTTAAAAGATTTATTTATAATGTGATCCGAAACGATCAGAGATCCTCTGCAGTAGCAAACAGGAGACTTGGCAGAGGTGAGAGCTGGCTCACTCACTGCAGAGAGATAGGCATGATGGTTGAGGCTTGGCCAGAGTCTGGGAGGCAACCTTGGGTCTTACATGGGTGGTCAGAATTGGGAATGGCAAACGAATCCAGGGGTTTGCCAAGCCTTATGATAGCGGTAACAGTCCATGTCGTGGTCCAGAAAACATTAGCAAAGTTAGATATTTGACTGGGGCTTGGCATGGCAGACAGATCCAGAAACCATTGTTGTGGTCAAAATTTGTAAATCAACCATTCAATACAATTCAATTCAATTGAAAGATACTTTACTGATCCCAAAGGAAAATTAAGCGTTGCCGTAACTCCCATTGATCTAAATTCTTCAGTTATTGTAGATAGTGATGGCTGTTGGCAGGAAAGATCTCTTGTAGCGGTCTGCAAATTTGAAGAAGCCTGTGACTGAAGACACTGTTTTCCCAAGACAGTCTCATGAAGAGAATGATCAGGGTTGTCCATAATTTTCTTGGTTTTATAAAGAATCCTTCTTTGTATTATCATCTCTAGAGGTTCCACAGTCGTCTCCAGAACAGAACCAGCCTTCTTTATCAGGTTATTGAGTCTTTGTAGAACCCCCGGCTGTGATGCTGCTGCCCCAATAGATGATGACAGAAGAGATGATGCTTTCAACAACAGACTTATAGAAGATATGCAGCATCTTGCTGCAAACCTTGAAGGACCTTAGCTTCCTCAAGAAGTACAGTCTGCTCAGTCCCTTCTTAAAGACGGCTTCACTGTTGCGTCTCAAGTCCAGTCTGTTGTCCAGATGAAAACTGAGCTAACCCTGGTTCGCCGGAAATCTACAATCAGCTCCTTTGTTTTGGTCACATTCAAGATGAGATGATTGTTCCCACACCATGCCACAAAGCGGTCCACTAGATCTCTGTACTCACCTTCTTGTCCATATCTGATACACCCGGCGACTTCATAATCATCTGAGTATTTCTGTAATTGACAAAAGTTGGATTTGTACTGGAAGTCTGAGGTGTACAGAGTGAAAAGGAACACTGAGAGTACAATCCCCTGTAAATGCTTCCCTGCAACAACTGAGGGTGGAATGTAAACAACTGCCAAAATAACACTGGTGAACACTCTTCGTAAATAATATGGACGGAAAGTTACTGCCAAGAGTTCAATGTCTGGACTACAGAGACAACACTTCACAGCAACATGTCCGGTTGACTCCATCTGCTGTTCACAAGCACTGCTAATCCACCTCCTATCCTTTTCTCACTGCTCTTTAAATCTCTGTCTGCCCGTGTAGTCGGGAAACCAGGCAAAGGGATGTTGGAGTCGGGGATATAATCCTGCAGCCATGTCTCAGTAAAACACATTACCCTGCATTCCATATACTCCTTCTGAGTTCTTGTCAGGGCTTGAAGTTCATCCATCTTGTTAGTTAGTGATCTCACGTTGCCCATTATGATGGATGGCAGAGATGGTTTGAACTTCCTCCTTCTCCTCTTTGCTTCTTCCCTGCATCCACGCCGCCTCCTCTGAGGCCAACTCCTCTGAGATTTCTGGCTTTAGTTGTGGTATTAGTTCATCTTTTCAAATGTCAGTCAGCTGCTCCATGTCGTAAACCATCCTGTGGCTATGGTTACGCATTGTAACAGAATAGTAAAATATGATATAGCCAAAAATCAGTCCAAAAAATCTCAATGAAAAGCACAGAGCTACTCCAAGGTGCTGCCACCCTGAGCAGCACAATTCTAGAATTCCAATGAAGACCAGTGGACATCAACTAGTTGAAAGCTTGCAATAATCCCCAGTCGGTCGAGGCAGATGACCGTTCATACTGAGCCAGGTTCTGATGGAGGTTTTTCTTCCCGTTAATGGGGAGTTTTTCTTCCCACTGTCGCTTCATGCTTGCTCAGTATGAGGGATTGCTGCAAAGCCATGTACAATGCAGACGACTCTCCCTGTGGCTCTACGCTTCTCCAGGAGTGAATGCTGCTTGTCGGTACTTTGATGCAATCAACTGGTTTCCTTATATAGGAACATTTTTGACCAATCTGTATAATCTGACCCAATCTGTATAATATGATTAAACTTAACTTTGTAAAGTGCCTTGAGATGACATGTTTCATGAATTGGCGCTATATAAATAAAATTGAATTGAATTGAATTGAATAATCTGGCACTGTTTTGCCATTTGAGGAGAGCTTATGTGGCTTTCTCTGTGGCTTAATTACCACAGAGAAAGAGAGAAGTAGCAGGATGAAGAACGCAGACAGGGAAGATCATGACTTGTTGACTGAAACATTTTAGCTTGTAGAGCTAAATTTGGTAAAAATAATTAGATTTGAAGAGAAGTTGTTTTTGTTTATTTTGCATATATCCAGTGCTTGCTGTCTGACCACGATTACGCTCCTTTGTATATATTTGTTATATAATACTAAACCTCACCATGCTGGTACGCATAAAGCAATAACTGACTGACACTCAGAGCTGTTTGACAATTATTTCCTGATAATCAGGTGGTTCCAAGACTGTGATATTGGTCAGAATTATTAACTCAATTAATAATGGTCTTTAGGACTTATTAATGGTTATTCATAACCAACCAAACCTATTGATGCACAATATCAGTATGACTAGAAAAGCATTACCGAACTTCAGTCCATTTACCATTTATTTAATGCCTTAATGTCATAAAGGATTTCATGTCCTGCTGCATTGCAGTTTTTTTTCCCCCCTGCTGTTAGAGATGTAAATGAGCATGAATCCCAAAGAGGTTTTATGAATTCAAAAGCAAGGTTTCAGAGTTTCCCCTCTATCCTGTTTCATTTCTTTTATTCGTGCCTTAGGCAGACAAGCTTTACTTTTCCTTCGATCGACTTAGAGATCCAGCATTAAAGGGCAAAATTAATAAAAACTTACAGCGAGAAAAAATATAAATCTTGAAATGACAATAGATAAATAAACCACATTCTGATTTTCCATAATTTTTCATAACAGTTCAGTGATTATAAATGTCACATTTTTGTCACAAAAAAGCAGTGGGGCCACAACTTCCTAAAACTGCACTACAGTTAACAAATTAATAATCATTTAGCTTATGTAAATGAAGAGGGGGCTAGCCAAATGCTTTAAAGGGCCCCAGACACATACTGGGACTTTGACGGCAATAGCTTATAATGGCTGCATACAAAGGTTTTCCAGTTGAATTACCGTACTCTGATGGATTATGATATTTTTTCTGTGTTTTACACTTTATGTTTGCTCTATTTGTTGGTAAACAAATTGCCTTTGTGTATAATTACTGCAAAAAGACCACATTACTGGAAGTACAATATTGTGCATACACTCAGACATATTTACCAAGGTATAATGAATAAATACATAAATACAAACATATTGATAGTCCTTTATTTATTTTTTAGCCTAAATGGAACCCTAGCACCGGGAGCGATGAGCAGATATTATACAGACGTGGCGCTATCTGCCGGCAGTACCGCAAAACTATCAGAAAGCGATATGGTGATTCATAAATAACTATTAATAATAATAATAATAATAATAATAATAATAATAATAATAATGCTGAACCAAGCCTGACCCTCTGCAATGCCTTGCTGCAAAGCGGCCGTGTGATTGAGATCCAACCATTATTAATTAAATAACTACAGCAACTCTAAGAGCCTCATATCAGAACATCAAGGAGAAATAAATTTCCTGTTCATAAACAGAAACAGGGCAACAAGGTAAGGACCAATCAATCAAGCAATCTACTTATTATGTTGTTTTTACTTAAGATCAGTGGTGTCTCTGGCATGATAGGTTAAGTGGGGCACAAAAACTCAACACCTATTAGCAGCAACAAATTTTTTTGTGATGAATACTACTTGACTTTTATCAATGTTAAATTAAACAGACAAATTAGCATAAACCAAAACACTAGAAAATCCATTTTATATAATAAAGGCTCACTTATATTGTTAACTTATTCTTTAAAAGAAAAGATTCACATCAATCCTTCAATGAGCTAGCAAGGACAACCAACACTAGATTCATATTTGCTTTTAGTTTCCATTTTCCTATGTTTTATTTTGTTTATATCTTCCTACATTTTATTCCAACTGTTTTTTTTTTTTACTTGCTTTTATTCTGTTTTTATTTACCAATGTTTTAATCATGTAAAGCATTTTGTATTGTCCTTGTACTGAAATGTGCTATACAAATAAATTTGCCTTGCCTAGATGGTCGCACACTATCCAGCAGAACGTAAATGTAATGTGTGCAATTCACATATTTTGATTGGACGATCCGAGCTCGGGGCCAGAGGATTTGTGCGCCATGGCTGTCTACTGAGAGCGTGATGGGTATGTGCATTGCGATTTCATATGTCCATTGGCCCCAAATGCAGAGACAGCACAGCTTATGACTGTAAAGCCTAAGAAGAGCATTGCTAACACTAATATCACTGCATAAATATGGGTGTTCAATCAACTCTGCAGTCACATCCTGGGCGATTAGCTTTAGCTTCCGCTTCAGCGAACACCAACGTTCATACTGTATTCGTTTTAAAAGTGAGGAGGATTTTTTCTTTTTAATCCCTGGATTCTGTTTGGGACTGCCAGGCTATGACCACTTGGCAAAACCTGAATTTCATGAATGACAGATAAGAGTCTTATCAGAGCCTGAGCAGTGAAGAGTCATGCCCTGAATATTGGAAATGTTCAGGTTGTTGAAACCTTTTTCTCTTTAGACCAGCACAAACAGCCATCAGCTGTCTCACTAGCGGTGACATGGGAGCCTAAATGAGGGCTTCAACAAATCTCCATCTTTGTAACAGCTGGTGTTGTGGAGACAGCTGACAGAACAGTGAAATAATACGCCTGAGACTCCACAGCTCAATTATGCTGGGATTGGTGATTTTCATCATTTTTACATCAACATAATTGACTCTGGCAGCTCAGAATAAATGGGAAAAAGCTGAGACAATGACAAGCATGCCCAAAAATCAACTGAAATGGTTGCTGGACCAAAAAACAGTAATCACAGAGATATACTAAAATAGATATGCACAGAAGAACACAATATCTCCCAGTAAATTTTTTTTATATATATAAATGTTTTATTTATTTGCGTAAATCTTACAGTTTTTGGAATGCAGCTCAGGTAAAAAATGGCATCGATCACCAACTTCTGATATGAATTATTTAACACAAACACTAAAAAAGAAACCTGAAAACACAGAATTTGTTGCAAACTTCTCATCCTGGCTAGCAACAAGTGCCTTGTTAAACACAGATTTGAAGGACGTGCATTATCCTTTTCACAACTACAGTACTCCTTTATAATTGTTTTAATTGCAGTAGATAAAGATTGTTGTTTCTACTTAACCTGGCCAGCAAGACTGAATTACACGGGGCGTAAGTCAGCCAGGTAAGGCTCCATTCCCTCCAGCCCAAAGCAGACTGGAACAATCACAGTGCTGGAGGCGGGACTTTACGATAAGTCGCTCTCAGCGGCAGAATTACCCATGATGCAGCAGCGTGTTTCTGCTGCCATAATAGTAAAGATACATACAGAGATTTTTGTTGCTGGGTGCCTTGGAAAACTAAGAAAGTACATGTGAGTATATCATGCATCTTCAGATCTTTAGACAAAAGCGGCAAAAATCTTTTGCTGGAGAGTTTGCTCGATTGGCATCACATGTTCCACAAACTACAAATTACAAAAACAGAGTTCGTCACTTGGAGTGTTTTTGTGTCACATCCGTAGTTATCGGATTGGATCTAACCTGATGACGCTGACCCTGTTAGTCCCGCCTCTGAAATCGGGCTCTACCAGCTCCTTGCCAGACTGATCCTTTTGTTCATAAACAACACACACACACACACACACACACACACACACACACACACACACACACACACACACACACACACACACACACACACACACACACACACACACAGGGGTCTGCCTGCTGACTCCCTGCTCAGCACTTGTCTTAGCAGTGACATGAACTTTGTTTTGTCCACTACCCTCAAATAGGCATTTCCCTTCCTTGAATGCAGAATTGTTGCATTGTCTTGATGCAAAAAATGTTTTCAACAGAGAGGCTGTTCTTGGTGGGTGAGGAGAAATCTGTCCTATCCTGTCTTTTTTTCCCCCCAGAACTCACCCACTTTTCCAGTATAAATTATCTTTGTAGCGAAGGTGCTCTCTCCATTCTTTATCTCTGTTGCCAATATGCAGCCATACATCCATCTGACACATTCTCGTGAACTGGGTTGACAAGAAAACAATCAGGTTGACCATTTGCATCCATAGCCATAGTTCAAATGAGTGATGTTCTCGGTGTTCTAGATTATCGTTTTGTAAAAAAGTGCACTTCTGGTTTTGTGGCCGTAACTCAAACCACTTTTCTGTGTCAAAAACATGGATTTTTAAAAGTACTTATTTACTTTTAAAATGTCTGAAAGGCCGATTGTGATTTAATTGTGTTTCTTCCTTTGAAGACTTGTAGCTTTTATGGCTCTAAAATATGACATTTGACCATTAATCTCATGCCAGTCCATCACCATAGTCCATTTTTCCATCCACAGCGGCGGCAGCAGGTGTTTGTAGACCCTTCCAAAGGAAAAGCAGGTGCCCTGTACTGTCAGCAGTGTTAAACTCTTACCCTTCCTCTTTTCTATTGCCCTATATCTTGCTAACCGCGCACACCGAGCAGAGCATGCAAGCAAATAAAGAGCAGTCACTTTCGGACAAAAATAGAACTTGATGCTCTCGTGTTCTCATAGCTGTAAATGTGCGGCTGGGCGCTCCCGTAGTGGGGTTTGAGGGAGAGCTGTGTCTGTTTCAGCTGGAGATAGAATTAGAAAAGATGAGTCAATTTGTCATTCCACTAGAGAGGGTCCTTATTATGATGAAGCGTTCTCATTATATTTTGGTTTAAGCAACATAGATGACCGACTTGTGTTCGGTTCCCAGCAGTATTTACGCTGACAATATTAGGAGCAGTGTTTTCAATCTGAATGGTCTTCATGGTCTGTATTTCACACTATTCCCTTTTGGTTAGGTTATAAAATTCTTGTTAAAAAAAAAACTAGAAGGAAGAAGAACCCACAATTAGGTTCACCTCATAGATACAAAAATGCTAATCCCTAATACTCTGTGCAAATTATTTAACACCGTCTCGTTTGGCTCTCATTTCTTTCTATTAAAAAGTCATAAACCGTCAAAATACACTCGTGGCAACATTTGAATGCTGTACAGTACAGTAAGTCCCATCCAAGCACAAATGGAGGCCTGTGCACTGGCTTGATTTGAATAAGCGTTGTGATTAAATAATGCTCTGTACATGTAGAGGGGAGAGGACTACAAACCAGTCAGTTCCCTGAGGGGGGAGAAGAGGTTCCAGCCTTCTCGACTTCTTCTGCACTCCCCCATTGGTTGTCGGCTCTCATCTACGTCCACAGCACCCTTAATTGCCTGATTTCTGACCCCATGTTGAATACTTGGTACACTGGGGGCTGGGAGTTTATAATCATGACTTATAGTGACATCCATGGGGAAAACTCTCTCCCTCGGCTATACCAGCTCCGGCTTGCAGTCTACAACCCCAGCAGAAACCTAAATTAACATCTCATTTTAGACTGTACAAGAGTGGCTCCAACATAAAATATTCTAGGTCACGTCTAACAACCATGCAACGGCAAACTCTGAAGTCACATAAAATCATTGAAAGCCACACTCTGAGGTGAACTTATCTAAATGCTGCATTTTTTTTTGCACAACTATAAGATTTACTAAAGTACAGAGGTTTTTCACATTCTATTCAATTTAATTTAAATCAATTTAATTAATATATTGCCAAATCTGCTATTCGCCCTGCGATCCACCCCACAAACACAGTTGTGAAGTTTGCGGATGACAACACTGTGGAAGTCTCATTTCCAATAATAATGAAACCTCCTACAGAGAGGAGGTCCGCGATCTGACACAGTGGTGCTCCAGGAACAACCTGATCTTGAACACCAGCAAGACCAAGGAAGTAATAATGGACTACCGAAGGTCCAGGAAGACTGAACACGCTCCTCTCTGCATACAGGGGGAAGTGGAGGAGCGTGCAGACAGCATAAAGTTCCTCAACATACAATACTTCCTTAAGTAATTGGTTTGGGATTTGGTCTAAAATACAAATCGAACGTTTTGATTAAGTCAATATTTGAGATAACTCATATTTATGCTGCATAGCTGTCACAATGTCACATAATTGTCAAGTGAAAGGAAAATTATGGAGCATTTTCAATTAATTTTATGAATAAAAAAGTAAAAAACATTTATGGATATGTTATGATCCTTAGGTGTTAGATTAGCGTTTTCACTGGTGTTTGTGTTTTCACCATTTCCTTATTGTTTATTATGAGTTTCTGCTCTTGCCCCTATTCAGTGTTCAGTATTATTTGTTAGATGTTGCTTATTAGTTCGTTCTTTTGTGCTTAGGCTTTACTCATGTTAATTAGTCTCTCTTCCTCAGCTCCTCCTCTGCTACTCATTTCCTCTGATTAGTTCATCTGGTTTCTTTATCATTTTCCTTCCCTACTTTTTTTTAAGCACTAGACTTCTTTCTGTTCTCAGCTGGATTCTTCAGTTTACTTGTCGGCCTCCTGCTATGTACTCTGACCCTCTGCTGCTCTGCCTGTTGCTCTATATGTGCTCCATGACCGGATCTCCTTGTGTCTCGCCACCTGTACGTGCTGTTATTTATTTATTTTATTAAATCTTTTTGCTCAGAATGTGCCACTTCTGAACTCCAGGCTGCACTTTGGTCCTGAGAATAACCAACCAAACCAGTCAGCATATGTATGTGTAATCAGCTACACTGAGTCAGTACTTTGCAGAACCACACTTCTCTGTCGTTACAGGAGCAAGTCTTTTAGAGAATATTCTACCAGCTTCGCACTTGTAGAGAAAGATTTTTTTTGCCCATTTTATTTATTTTTTGCTAAATAGCTCAATATGTCATGATGTTGGGGTCTGTAGGGTTGTTGTGTTTTTGCCTTCTTTTGTTCACGTTCATTAGTAGTTTGGAGTTTTCTCCATTTATTTTCCCTGTTTATTTCTTTGTATATATGGGTTTCCTTGTATTTTCGGATCGGTTCCATCCAAAAACCCTTAATAATAGCTCCTAGCTCCTGTTCCGTAACATTTCATGGGGTCAACTGTGTAAGAACACTATCATGGGTAGGAAAGGAGCTTCGGACCGCTGTGCCGATTTTGGACAGTCTTCAATTCCCACGTCAAGTCAAATCTGGACCAACAACCTTTCAAAAATGAACTACAAATTACACGCTCTATGCTCTCCGGACATTTTTGTTGATTTCCATGAGGTGGGCTGCGCTTATACGTCTTGTCACACAAAGGATTACGGGATACTTTATAGCTCCTTAGCGCCGGTAAGGGACATTGTCAAGTTCCTAGACAAAATTAAATAAAGAGGAAGCATACAGGCTCTTTTTCCTGCCTCCTTCCTTATTGACTGAACTATTCGGACAGCACTTATCATGGCGACCGTTGACACACTTCCGCTTTGGCTAAAGAGCCCTTAGCTGACAAGGGTATTTGGATAGATCCTTAGGTTTTCTCCTCCTATTTCCCAGTCTCTGTCTCTCTGTTGTAAACTCATTTAAATCACCTGTTTTTGCTCATTATCACTCATGCTGCTCACCTGTTTTCCTCTTTACTTAAGCCTGGGCTTGTCGTTTGTCTTATTGCTGGATTGTCTGTTTCTGTTTATGCCTCGCCTGCTCAAGTTTATTTTGCCTTTGTTCAATGTCTCATGCTCCTTGGGGCTGCACTATAAGTTTTTGCCTTTTGTTCATTAAATATTTCAAATATTTCCTTGCCTGTCAACATTTTGGTCCAACAACAACCCCAGTGACCATGACACAAGATCAGTCGGACTGAATAAGGAGCATCTGTAGTCAAACATTTCAAGCCATTTCAATCTGGACTATGATGGAACCATTTTAAATCATGAATAGACGTTGTTGTTTACCATTTCATTGTAGTACTGGGTTTCTGTCCTGCTACACAAGGCTCTACCACGCTCTTAAGGTTTTTGCAGCCCCTGTAGTATTTTCTCCTACGGGTATGCCCTGCATTTAGCTTCATCCATATTCCCATTTGTTTTAACAATCTTTCATGTGGAAGAAAAAGAATCCCACTGCATGATGCCAATAATGCCATGTTTTATCCTGGTGTGTGTTAGGAATGGGTTACTGCTATAGTGGCCTGCAGTAGTACAATTTATACTGAGATTAAATTAATATTGGAATGCTTAGAGCTTTTATCACAATTGTGTTCAACATATAAAAATACTGGAAATAGTTTTATAAAATTGTCATATGGTGTTGGTTGTTATTGTGAAGACAGGAATTTGAAGCTCTTTTTCCACACAGAATATCAACATGGGGACAATGTATTGAGGTTTTAGTCACCCACTGAGCCGTGTTGGAATTTATGGAAAGTCAAGCATACAAGTTATTCATTTTCAGAACTTATGTCTTTTAAGCCTATTTGAAAAAAAAGTGTTTTTGTTTTTTTTACTATGCATGACAAAACTGAATTTCTTTAAAGGAATCTCTAAAATACAGAAGAAATGAGTGATGCTCCTTGCTTTTGTTTTGTCAGAAAAACAAGTGGTGAGTCTTAATTAGGCCATGGAGGTCTGAGACACAAGCATTTACCTCAAATCAACAATTGTTATCTGTAACGAACTGCAGACCTGTCTGATGTCACAGCCATACTACTTGAGGTTTCCAGTCCACGGGATCTAAGTTAAGGATCCGACACCAAGAAGAACAGTTCAAATTTGACAATTCCTAAGGTAGTACTAGTAAAACATCACAGAGCGTGGAAATGCCCATTTATTATAGTACTGACAATTATTAAACTGATTGATTGTGGCTTTTTTCTTGAAAGAGGGCCAAGTAATGGCCCTAAAAATGAATTCAGCAATTGGCATTTCTCCCAGATACTAGTCAAGCTTGGCTTGTGTGCATGCATTTCGTATTATTGTACTATTTTAACAATCGACTCTGACAGTATACCCAAAGATTGTCTTTGATGGTTTAGGAGCGAGAATCTCCTGAGGCCTCATGTTTGGAGGCAATGTTCCTAAAGGTCTGAGTCTCTGAACGTGGTGTTTGAGAATGGTCTCCAATTTAAAAACGACATGCACTGAGAAATCTGCTGGTGAGTAAAATCGTCCTAATTTACACTTTGCTACTGATTAACTAGTAGAAATAGGTAATCTGTTTTCCAATCGGTAAATGGTGGGTGACGGCACGCTCGCCTCTTCTACTACTCTGCCCGTGACGCTAACAGCAGCAGGACCAGCTTCCATACTAGCTGCTGTTGTACACAACATTTCCATCTCATTCATAAAAGGCTGAAATAAGAGCTGTTTGAGGACAGCTTTAGCCGGAGAAAGGTCATCCAAAACGAGGACTGTCCCCAGAATCTAAGAGTTTAAATGTGGTGCTGGGAACACCACGGTGAACACTACAACAAAGCAGCTACAAACACAGCAGCACACAGAGGTTTTACTAGAAACATGTGACACGGAGGAGGCATTTATCTTTACAAGAGAGAAAAAGGAAATGTTGGGAGTGTGGGAGAAACTTTCAGACTTTATTCAAAAGAAACCCACAGAAAAAGTTGCCACTGTGCATGAAACCGTGTCATTTAATGACCATCAGCAAACGCATGTCAGTGACATTCTGAGAGGGAGGATGAAACAGATTAAATTGGATAGGTTTTAATTGAAAACTCCTGCAGATGAATGCAAGGAAGTCATAAAAATCTGTGGAAGCGATTCAGTTCAGCCCTTCTGCTCCGCCTCATAAAGTCAAGGCATCACTGTATTGGCAAATTTTGGTAGGTAAAACACAGTTAACGTATAAGAGAGGGATACACAGAAATAAAGTGAATATATAATAATAATATAAAGTGAAATAGTGAAATCCTGTTCAACAACAGAGCTGTGTATTGTAGATTGATCTCTTTCACACATGGCATGACTTCATTTCTGGTGATAATGTAATTATTGCACTGATCGCAGACAGGATCCTTTATGATTATAATGAATGATTTAACAAAGCAACATAGAGCTTTTCCTGCAAGATATTAAGTTGGACCCAGCTCTTATTTTTTTAGTCAATGTTGTGAAAGTAAAATTACAGTATATGGTGAATATTGAAGTGTGCAAAAAGAGAAAGAAAGTTGGGGTATATAATCTGTCTTTGGGGCAAATAAATTAGAGATTTAATGCTTCTTGGTTGGATTTCATAGGTACACTGCTCAGGGAAATGAAAGGAACATTTTGGAAACACACTAGATCTCAATTGGAAAATAAATCACGCAGGATATTCATACCGACATTGAATAGTTAATGAGTTAGGAACAATAGGATACCACATTATTTGATAGAAATGAAAATGATCATACCACAGAGGACTTAATCCAAAGTCACAGAGAAGGGCAAACTGAGCAACTGATGCAGCAGGCTGGTCCAATTTCCTGAAATGTCGTTTGCAGCTCAAACTGGTACTCGGTAGTTAGTATTGCCCCCATGTGCTTATAGTGGGAGTGTTGGCCTCGTGGTTATGGAGCCGGGCGTTTGCATCTTGGACAGGCCTCAAAGGTTCAAAACAGTCTGTCACTCTCGGTCCCTGAGCGAGACCCACAGATTGCTCCCTTAGGGAGTAGTGTGCGACTCAGTGTGGCAGCACACTGCTCCCCAAGGGAAGGATGCAGAGACAAATTACCTCTCTGTGGGACTATAAAAGGAAATATTATGCATGACCGACTTTCCAGGTTTGACCACGGTATTACTCAGCTGCACTCAGACTCAGGACGGCCTGTGGTGCAACCTGGTGGAGTTTGATGGCCCTAAACGTGAAGTCCCAGAGATGTTCTGTTGGATTTAGGTCAGTGGTATCAATTCCTTCATCCTCTAGGAACCGCCTGCATACTCTTGCCACATAAAGCCGAACATTGTCACGAAACAGAAGAAACTCAGGACCCACACGCCAGTGAAGGGTCTAAAGGTGGTTTTCATCCTACGTTTTTAGCGATCCGAAGAGAGATGGTTTTTTAACTTTGAGCTGTTGCCTATTAGCATTTTTTTTTTTACTAAGACAATTAAATCTTCAGTTTATGCAGAAAGTAGAAAAGCATTTTGTCCTTTTTGGTGGATCTTAAACTATTGTAATGTGCCAAAATTGTTATGTGTCATAATCTGTGGGTGTTTGTGCTTTTTGTTTGGCATTGTTTTTGGGATCATTTTGGGTTGCTGTTTTCCACTAGCAGTCTCCCTAACATTGTGTTGTTTTTGTTTTGTCATTCCTAGCTCCTTCTTGTGTTCTGTTGTTTGTGTATTTGTTTAGATTTTTATGTTAATAACTCTTTTTTTGTAGAACGTGAATCCTTTGCATCCTGAAATGTCCCTCGTTTCATTTCTTTATGGCCCCTTTTACACCGGCTCCATTAGACCCTGCTCTACTCGGCTCCATCTGCTTTGCAAGAATTTCAATTAGTTGTTTTTTTTGTTTGTTTGTTTTTGTCCCACCAGGCTAGGTTTTTGATCCTTGTTCAGTAGTAGGGCTGATCATAACAGAATAGGGCCGAGATGTGACATGAAATGACTGATGTTCACTGATTGGCCGAAGGACGAGGAGAAACGTGAACGTTTTCACTGTGGAGGTGCAGGCAAAACTTAAACTTGAGACCAACGTCATTAATGTTAAGGACCACCAGGAACGGAGTGGGTCTAACCGAAATATAATTTTATTATTTACAAGCCTGAAACCATGCCTGAAGGAAAAAGAAAAGAAAAGAAAGATGACACTTCAGCTGTTTTACTCAGACAGACGCGTTGTTTTTAATGAACTAAATCAGGTCCACAGATTTAGCGAGGCTTTCTCTTATCTGACACACACTGAAAGCTATTAAGTTTTGTCTCTTAAAAAGAGTTTTTGGTTTAAAAAGTTGTTCACTGCGCCCCAATCTAACCACCATGTGCAGGGAGGAAGCAGAGAGGAGTCACCTGCAGCAGGATCTAACACAAAGAACACTGACAGATTAACACAACGCGGTCAAAAGTCTGGTTTTGCGTTTTAAAGTCCTTATCGTCGTTGTAAAGAGAACCTAGGTTCCTCACCAGATTATTGACTGCTTTGTGCTAGTAGAAGCCCATTGTTTCCTTTCCATGCTCTCTAGTGCTTTTATTGATCCTGTTCCACAGCCACAGATTCACCCCTTTGCCTTAACCATGATGGATCTATGCCACTCATCGGATATCTGGACACCGACCTTTGGGATGTGTCTTGACAACAAGTTTCGCGTGAAGAACCATTTCCTGAGCTGCTTTATTGATTCTGCTTCGATAAACACGTATTTTTATTTTATTTTTGTAATTTACACTCCTGTGTTGTGACTGAATTTCTGGGGTCCTCAGTGTGATTCTTGACACTCTCTTCAAAATGTCCACCAAAGTCTGGGAAAAAAACGATTCTTTATCCACCACAGGAATCCCAGGTTACCCAGAATCACTAAAATACTTGACTTCCCTGAGTATTTTTTAAACATCTCTGCCTGTCTCTACTTGTCAAAGTCAGTTTTAGAATAATAAACTTATTCTTCTGAGAAAATAATTTTAAAGTTATTAAAATCTAAACCAAAGGAAGGGTACGACTTGCTACAACTTCGAAATGCTAGCTCTACAACAATCAGGACTCACAAAACTCCTCTTTGGAAAGTTTTTCTGTATTTTACTGTAATTTCGCTCACTAAAATTTGATGATCCATCATTGGTCTGATGCTCAAGTCATCTGTTTCTTAATCATTGTTTGTCTTACAGTAATGCTGATTTGTGGTGTGAGAGAAGTGGGAGATTTCATAAGAAACTTGGCTAAACCTCAAGTGATTGAAGATCCTTATAGTTAAGTATCTCATGAGGAAACCAGTTTTAGCTTGATAATTACCGCTTTACAGACACAACACAAGGAGGGTGGGTCTTTTATCAAAAACCTTTGATAACACAAAGAACGATCAGTGTCATCATGGACACCCGACATCACAAATTAGGTAGAGGTTACTAGATACATGATGTCTACAGTATTCATTCTCTTTTGTTATTAACCTTCATGTGGAATATAGACATGTTTTGTGTCTGAAAAGTGTAAATGAAGCTGTAAGTTAAGAAATAATTTGCTTGCAGGGTAATATGAGTGACTTTTGCAACGTGAGCGTTTGCCTCTAGGGAAGTCTGATGTTTGAACCGTATGTAATCTTATAGCGTTGTTTTATGCCGACTGGTAATCTGAGGCTGAGCAGGGCAATAAAGCTGTCAGTGCCAGGAAGTCATTGTTAGGTATTGCTTTTGCAGTTTACTAATAAAATTAGCAGCAGAGTCAAATAAAATATTACTGTCAACTGTCTATTGCATATAAAGTCAATATGCATATATTTTGCCAATAATGATGTCACCGTATACCAGCTGACTAACAGTTTACAATGTTCTTTGCATTATTCAAACTTGCTGCATGCACATTTGAAAAATATCAACCTTTCCCCTGCCTTGATGAATTAACAGCGCGTTAAAACAGAAACAGCAAACACTGGTCAAGCTCTGTAGCAACTGTTTAAGTACATGAAATGCAGCTGTGTACAAAAAGTTCACTTGTATTTATTTCAGCAAAACACAAAGTGATAGTTTATTTTTTTTCTGCAACACATCAGCTTTCAAAGCTGAAAGATGAGCCATCATGTCTTTGCTGTCAGCCCAAAATGAGCACAACTCACTCATACTGACAGGATCAGTGACCACAGACTGCATATGAAATGTTTACTTAGTGTTCGCATGTTCACAGGCCTGTGCTCTGAGTCACTGGTGAGTAAGCACAGCTTTCATGCTGGGCAGCATAATGATTAATATATTGTGCAGTGGGCGTGATATATTAATATAACAATTTCCCATGGTGGTTGTCTTTTAAGTGTTTTAGTCAGTGATATGATCTGCTAGTACCTTGCCATCTGTATCATATGATACGCATTTGGAAAGAATGATTTGTTTCCTAAAATTATTTTTGTAATTCCACAATTTGTTTATTTTTATTGTTGCATTTGTAAACCTGTCAATATAACACTGCAGAAAGAAAAAAAAATGGCACAAAAGAACTCCCCCCCCCACACACACACACACACACATAGAGTATAAAGTACTTAAACTGAAATAACTACAATAATACAAATAGAGTGTAATATTACCAGTATGTGCATGTACACATTTTAAATTTTAAAGGTCATCCTTTTCATCTCTAATTCTGCTTCACAACACTAATAGTCTAGCTGTGAAACATTCACTGGACATCACAAAAGTGGTTGCATCAGTCTTTATCCAGTCCCAGGCATTTGTACATTTAAGTTATTCATGAAAAGTTCTCAAAGAAGACCACATGTTATAAAATTCATCTCCTTTACCTTTTACCATGTAAGTCTGTTTTTCCAGTGCCTATTTAGATGAGGGCTCTGTAATCCATTGAGCAGAGGTAGGTCCCTGGACCTCATTCCTCTTTTAAGGCGACTACACAACTAGTTTGTGAATCCTAAAATTATTTCTGCTTTCCATCTTTAACTTAAAGCAGCATTTGTTTGAGGATGAATCAATAATCATCGCTATTATTTTCAGCTGGATATTCTCGTATACAGTAAGCAGTTCGAAATTGTCGATGAACATTTGTAAAAAAACAAACAAAAAAAAAAAACTTCCAGATATCTTACAATGCATTGAGAACGTCCATCCGTCCACACAATGTTTTTACCTGCTTGTCTGTGCAGAGTCGCATGGGGGCAGGTGATACCAGGGGTCTCCATTGTCACATTCATAGCACAGGACAATTAAGGATGTTCCATTGATCGAACAGTCGTGGTTAGGGTTTTCTTTTTCTTTTTTGGACTGTGGGAGGACACCAGACTACCCGGATAAACCTTTGTATGCACGGGGAGAACACGCATAAGACCCCAGACTGGGATTTGAACCCTGGACTTTCTAACAGCAAGGCAACAATGCTACAGATGCATTGAAACCGATGGAAATATCTGTTAGACTAACTCCACCTCTTACTAAGCGACTCCTGGAAAAGGCAGCAGCACTGCAGATAGGAGAGAGATGAGCTGCCAAAACATGCAAAGTATTTCAATAATGTAGTCAAAATGTGAAAATAAAATGCATTTAGAGAACGAGTGAAGCTCCAACTTCTGTAGAAACTCAGGTAGCGGAGGAGGTGGCTTCAACAAATCCCTGAATACTGTTTTGAGAACACAGCCTGGTAAAAAGAAAGCAAATCCCCTTTCATATAGAGTTTTACACTCAACAGTGCTTTTTCTTTCTTTCTTTTTGTTGTTGTTGCTTGTAGCAATTTTTTCCACCTAACCTGACGTTTAAAAAAAACAAAAAAAAAACAGTAGATTTAATTATTTGTTGAACACAGATGAAACAATGTCTTGTGTGACCTCATCAGTCTCGCTATATGAGGGAATTTGTGCCCGCTGTTAGTAGAACATTGCTTGACTGCTTGCGTGACCTGATTTCAGCCAAGCTTGATCTGTCAGACAGATGGCCCTCAAATTTGGCGGCACAATACTTTGGCATACGAAGGAGTTAATGGTCGACTCAATGACTGCAACTTGTTTAGGTCTTGTGGCTGAAACCCAAACCCAAATCATCCCCCTCTGTACTGCCATGTGGGGCAACTGGGAAGAGTACAGGTAAGCTTGGTTTGTTGTTGGTGATTTTTTGCTTTTTTTGTTTTGCTTTTTTTGGCCAAATTTGGCCTCATCTCCAAACATTTCTACTTTAATCACAGCTGTCCCAACGAGCTCGGCTCCACAACATCAGAAAAACATGTAACTGGGATTATTTTTGCAGAATTTTGCAATGACTATGAATTACATTTAACCCACATTTTTCTTCATCGTCTTTTCTCCTCCACTCGTTGTGAGCTTTGGTAAAAAATATATGTTTTTTTGCCCAGCACTTGAAATATAACATTGAACCACATATTGCATTAAACGTGTCCTTTGCAATTCCCATTTTGCACACACTGACACAGAAACAATGACTGTAATTAGATTTATTGGGCCGCTGTACAAAAACGTTTTGCCTTATTGCTTTACCTTTTAACTGTTGACAAAAGTGAATTGCGGAGTTCCTCAGGTAACCATTCTAGTGTAGTCTGAGTTAGGGGGATAACTAACATCTATATGACCCCCCCTAGCTCAGACTAAAGGAACAATTCATCACAATATACATGCTGACGACACAAGCTTTTCTATTTCTGTGTCACCACAAAGGCATAGTCCACTTTTTTCTCTTCGTGCTGTAAATCGGCCCTGACTGTACACGCTTTTATTCTAACTTTCTGTTTTTATATTTATACCTTTGTCTGAATCTGCATGCTTTGACTTGCCTGTCACTTTGCTGCTGGTGCACCTGAATTTTCCCACCGAGGTACAATAAAATGACATTTCCATTCTCTCTTCATTGTACAGTAGCTGAGTGAGTGTGTCCTTAACATACATTGGATGATGGGTCAGAATTTCTTCAAGCTTAATTCAGACAAGACAGATATTTTTATCTTTTACTCAAACAATAAACAGAGATCAGCCCTCAAACTGGACTCCATGAGGCTCATGACCTTCGAGCGAGCAGGAAACCTTGATTTTGTTCTGAAGTCAGATCTATAGTTAACAATCACAGATAGTCTGTTACTATATCAGCTTACAATCATCTTAACATTACTTCCATACTAAAGGGGTTTCCTGTCAATATGAGACAGAAAAATCGGTGCGTGCTTTTATTTTAAGTGGGTTAGTTTGTGGCTGCTTCACTGCTAGCAGAGTCCTAACCAACGGCCGGAAAGGTTTTAAATCCATTGGTCAGAGGCTGAAACGCTTTTCTGAAATACATTTTCTGAGTTGCTTGTGGAGCGCAGTTCATGTAGACCCATCGGGTCTTCAGAGGTTTGCTTACTCGGTGTTCCCAGGACCATAACCAAACTAGGGGAGGACGCTTTAAGTGTCTTTGACCCTTAGCTGTGGAACAAACTCCCTGATATACCTGAGATGTGCAGAAAACTGTTGGCTCGTTTAAATCGGCACTGAAAGCATGTTTGTTTACTGCAGTTTTTGATCAAAATATTCCGACTAAAACACTTTGTTTGTAGCCCTGTACACTTTAAATTTATTTGTGTTTGAATGCTGCTGTATAAATAAACTTGCCTTGACTTCTGTGTTATTTTTTTCTATAACACGACAAGGTCAGAAGTGTATCAATCATTTGATCTATGTAGCAGCATAGGGAAAACCTACATTAACATTTCATTGAGTTATATGTTCTGGTACCCTTAATGTTCTTCTGGACACCCAAATAAACCCCTTAATTACTTCCTGTAACCCCATTAACACCTTGCTCTCCCTCTCCACTTGTTCTTCTGAGGCCAGAGCAAGAAATGATGTGCCGGTGTGTGGCCACAGCAGACCCTTGATTAATTACACCGAGAAAGGAGTCATCACTTCACAGGTTCTAATTAACAACAGATAAAAGAAGTGAGGAAGAGACCAGGAGCGACAGAAGGACATGAATTTCCTCTGAGCTGAATTGCCGTTTGAACGAAGAGCAAGTCCCAAGCACTGAGGATCAAAGCTGCAGTTCGGTCAGCCGTTCTATCCTCGGGAACAATCCTGAGAAACACAACCGGCAACAGTAGGTGACTGGGTGAGTGCTTTGCCTTGAGTACCGAAAGATACGCACACGTTCACATTCGTGCATACAGTATTTTTAAACTCTTTTATACTAAGCCTCCAACAGGAGGGTGTTTTTTTTCTGAGTCCTCAGATAAACTGCCTCTCTGTTTCAAGCCTGACGGACTGTCAGTGGTTCTCTCTCACGCTCTTTCCCAAATCCCCCCCCCCCAGTACAGTAAACTCCACCACTCTGGGTGGCACGCCAAGCAAAGACAAACGTGACACATCTGATCCGCAGCTCCTTCAACCCAATGAGCACAAGAGTCACTTGTGAAGCAGGTATGCGCTGAGCTATGCATCCTCTTCAATTATGGATGCGATGTTACACAACAGAAGCTGCTTCTACTGTAGCCTGCTGGAGAGAAAACGTCTCAAAATGCACTCCAGGAGACATGGTTTGACAGTGCTGATTTGACAGAAAGGCAGAATACATCTTTTGAAAAATGCAGTGCTTCCTGCAACTTTAATGCAGCAAATATTATAGTTATAGATCTAACTGTAGTTCTGTCTATATAAAAAGCCCCTCTGGTTACTTTTTAAAATCTCTTATATCTCTTCCAGTGAGTTGAACAGCGAGGGCACGTCACCATCAGCAGCCTTTGGCCCACAAATCTCAGAACCCAAGATGAAAAAATAAGGTTGCAGTGGGTCTGATACGTGTTCAGCTTCTCCGTTTAAGACACTAAGGACTGAAAGTTGAAGTACTCCTTAAATTTACCTGTGACCAGTGCAAGGAAGTCAACACATGTCATGATTCGGGTTTTGTTTGGTTTTGCTCGGACTTTTCTGGACTTATTAGTTTCCACTCCCCTCAGCCTACAGCCATGTGCCACCATCCAATCAGCTCAGTCCACTCCTCCGTCACCAGTCTCTCAGCTCCTGATCAGCTCCACCTGCTGCAATCAATTAGTGTCAACTCTGCTCACCTGTTCACCTGCCTACTTATACCTGCCTCAGTCATCCAATCACTGCCAGAATGGCTCGTCTTCCCTCATGTGCACTGTTCCTGTGATTCTGCCTGTTCCTGCGATTACTGCACTTTAGAAAAAGTGCAGTAACCTCTAGTTCAGCTTTTGACAGCAGCAGTCTTTGTTTGTTCCTTTTTTAAGTGACAAAAAAAATAAATTAACCGTTGCCTTGAAGCAAGAATGGGATCTTCCTGCATAAAATGTGCATGTTCTCCACATGCACGCGTCCATTTAGATTTCAGTTAGCTAGATCAAATAGTCCTTTTACAATTTCTTGATTTCTGTCAGGTGATAAATTAGACAGAGCTGAAGAACATTATAGTACAATCTGTCTCTGTGAATGTGCATAAAACAAGGCATGAATTGGGCTTTGAAAAGTGGCTTGAGGAACCCCACAAAACAGGACTACTATTTCTGATGTGACCTAAATTCCACAGATACTAAAATATCTTTTACAAAGAAAATGATTAAAACATAACCAGTAATCCCAGTTGAATCCTTAAATGTTAGTCTGGGGACGTCTACTTCTGCCTCTGATCATTAGGATTTTATTTTTATTATGATTTTGATAACCCTGGAAATAATCTACCATCATTCATTTTAGATTCTCCCAACTTATTTACAAAATGTTTTTTTTTTTTTTTTTTTTTTTTTTTTTGCGGGGGGGGGGGGTTGTGGATGTCTAGAAGCTGACTTCATCTGAGTAATAAAACTTTAGTTGGTCAGCTACAGTAACTGGAAGGGCAAAGTTTGGTTCACACAACAGCTCCAACTGCTAGGAGATGGGTCCGAATTATGCTTTCTGTAATTGCTCAAAAACTGCTTGTTTAAAAGATCTGGGAACAAAGCCTATTTTAAGGACAAATGGATCATGCCCACAATACAGGGAGCGAGAATATCAGACACCTCAATGAATGAGGAGGTCTGAACACATTATCTCCAGCAGGCATATAAAGTAGATAGTTTTGTGACTAATCAGAGTTATGATTTCCTGCAAAGATCTGAGAGCAGACTCTGGATGTGATTTTAGACCTAATGGCTCCAACTTTAACCAGAAGGTGCAAAAATAAAAACATTGTATTCACATTGTGGGAATTCTGCTACGCAGGGAATAACAGGAAAAGCTACATTATTAGTTGTCAAACGACACCTTAGAGGTTTTCCTGATGTCCGACTTTACAGCCAATGATACATAAATAACTGCAAATGGAAAAGGCTGCATGTTTGGGTGAACTCGACGTGGCAGCATGTTCTCATTAATATACATCTCCAAATGTCCTACAACCCACTTACATACATATATTAAATATTAACAACATCCAGATGTTGCTGAGCTAGTGGTATCAGATTTTTTTTATTGCCGCGTTAAATGTTATGCATGGCGGTAGCAGCTTTTTAGAGGCACCTGGGCAAACAAAGCAAAGCAAATACAGGGCTGCCTCGCTTTCTGTTCTCTTTGTGGAGGGATGTGGATAAGCACGTAAGTGTGCAGAACCCGAGAGCCAAAATAACACTCGCACGCGGGTCTGACCCTTGATGGATCCCTAACGCATTCTCTACGAGCGCAGGTTTTTGCTTTGATAACAGCTGCGGATGTGGAAAGAGCAGATAAGAGTTTAGGAGATGCTGCGGTTCAGCTGTAATTCACTCTTCAAAGAGCATCCACCAAATGTTTACAGCCGAGTGATTTCCCAGTATGGTTGAGTTAAAAAAAAAACATTATTAATCACCTTTTGGATGTAAATAATGAGAAATTAAAACCGGTCAGCCACTTTTTCTTTTGCAATGTAGCTAAACTCTACCGCAGACCAGACACACTTTCCAGAGGCAGCTTGAATGGTTTGTCTTGTATCAAATTTAGCTCAGCAACTCCTCCTTTCTCCCCAGGTTCAGCTGAGCTGAAAGGAGTCCTCCAGCGTCAAGCCGCGGCTCGCCGACACCTTCCCGCTTCCCTGTGACTGGCAGCGCTGGACATGTATGTGGGTACATGCTCACTCAAACCTGCCTTACTGTTGTGTCTCACCGAGTCCAACCCCTCAGCCTAAAATAGAACCCAACCTCATTTCATGCCTCGTGAAGCTCTAAATTTGCTCCAGGGGGGATGTTACATTTGTGATGGATAGCGCGAGTAAATTAGGAAAATGAACCGAGTCTGTTTGTCTGACAAATGGTTCACTTCTCAGAGGACCAACACGAACCCGAAGTAAGAATTGCACAGAGAAAAGGCCAGTGACCTGATCTAAGGAAACCTACTTTCTATGCTTTTGCCCTTAAATCTGAGTCGTGCTTGGAAAGCCTGCCTGAGCAACTATACGGTTCATTAATGCATTCAGAAGAGCAAAAAAGTTGTACAGACCATGTCCCTTTTAGGCCAATGTTCCGACAAATAACCTTTAAATATCATAGGGAATGTTCAGTTTTTATTTTTTGGCACTAGTGGCCTTTATTTGACAGTAAGCTTGACAGGAAATGGGGTTGAGAGAGAGGGGAAAGACATGCAGTAAAGGTCCACCAGCTGGACCGGCCGCATCCAGGACTCTGGCCTCGAAACTTAGCAAGGGTCTACACTGTAAAAAAAAATAGGTTTTGGGATGGAAAGAAAAAAGGGACAACTTTTTTCTACCACATATAATGTAACTTTTATTTTGCATGATTCAGTGAAAAAGAGACATGTTTTAGGGGGTTAAATGTAAAAACAAAAACACTAAAGAGGCAAAGAGCTTTAATCAATGCTTAGTTTCTGCTTTTTGTGCTTCCTGTTTAGCATAGTGAGTTCTTCAATTCACACTATCAGTTATTATAAATATGATCAAACTTGCGTCCTGTAGTTTGCAGAGAGGTTACAAAGGTTCTCATTGTATAAAGGTATCAGTCAGGGGAAGAGTATACAAAAGTTTGTCGAAAAGACGACCATCAGTCGTCTTTTCTTTTTCATTCTTGTATTCATTAGCTGCAGCAAAATGTCTGAGCTGTACACGAGAAAACAGGACGGCTTTTCAGTTAATCTGGGGAAAACAATTACATGGAAGTGGGTTAGTAAAGAGGACCAGGGCAAACTGAACGATATCATAATTATATGGCTTACTTGTTGCACCGCATTAAGAAGGAAAGACAATTTTTTAAAACTCGAGTAAAATAATGTACTTGCCTATCATCTGCATCACCCACAACTACCTGCTGCAGACAGAGTCATAGGTTCTAGTTCAGGAATTACGTGGAGGACAATACTTTAGATTGGTATGTTGGAGTTTCAGACCTCTATGCAATAGCCCAACTATGAAAAAATACAAGTAACCCAAAAAGCAAACAAACAAAAAAATCTGAAGTTGTGAGAGTTTTTTGTTTGTTTTTTTGTTCAAAGCTGCAAAGCTTTTAGGATATTTCAATATACCAATAAAAAGATGATGAACACATGATTTATGCAAATAAAAACATTTTTGGTAACTTTAAAAATGAACCTTTTGCAGCAATATTATAATATTTTTTCCTTCTTTTTCACTTGAAGTTCTTATCGGTCTGAGAGGATGACATTCAGTTTGGTTCTATTATGCGTAACACAGGGGAGGTGTTATCAGATGACATCCTGCTCAAATTCAGTAGAGGTTATAATGAGTGGTGAGAGGAAATAAATCCTGACTTTTCTGCCTCATTTATCTGACTGCAAAAGTTCTTCCACTCTAACAAAGCTGGAAAGTTCAAATTTCTTTCACAGTGATGAAATGTCTGTGAGCCGTTTCTTTCGTTACAGCCATGCCGATTCACTCTGGGCTAATTTACCATCTATAAAGATGGGAACATAAAACACTAAGTCAGGAAAATACATAAATGATAAATGTGACACTGGATTGTGGTCTACAGTTCCAGTAGGAAATGTACATGCACTCATCACTGACATGAATGTCACAGTAAACTTGGGCTCTTAATCATTAATTTGAGAAACACTTTTTTTTCCCTTTGACAATAGGTAAGCAACGCTGAACTACAGTGAATTTTAAAAATAACAAATGAGCAAACAGGTTCGATTTTTTTTGTCTATTTGATTATTTCAAGTCCACACAGGATCAAAATTATACATACAGGATCAAATATAACCCACTAATGTAGGGTTCTTGCCAGCGCATTTCCGTGTAACAGGCCGTTACGCTGTCACTTGTCAAAATTAGGCCGCTACGATGACTTTCAAGCAGTGTAGCAGCTCTTTGGCTGACATACGGGCTGCCATTCTGCAGGGTTTCCCCCACTGACCCATTCACATCCGCCCAAGTCGGAGAAACCCATCTCCTCCCTGCAGCCACACACCTGACGCTAATGATGAGCTGCTACTGGAAGGCTTAAGGTGCGTTCACACCAAAAGCGAACGAGGCGAATGAAGCGAGTGGTTTACATGTCATCCCTGTGTAAAGGCGAGATTAGGAGGGAATCAATGGTCAGAGATGCGAATGACGCGTTTTGAGCGATGTGAATGCTGCAAATTGGGTGAATAGATGCGGTGGATGCAAAGTTGGACAATCTGAAGTTTTCTGTCAATTTGTGTTTATTTAAGCAATTTGTGTTTATTTAAACATTTTTTTTTAATGCTACATATTTTGACAGTATAATTAGGCTACATTTCTACTGAGCAATGATTGATTTACTGCCTGAAGGCGGTAAACATTACGTACAGCACCGTGACTCGCTTGGTAAAATCAATGTCTGCCAGAACAGATGAGAAGAACCAGCAAGCGGATAGACACTCCTCTTATCTGATGACTGGGTGAAGAAAACTGGACAACATTTTTGTTATCCATGCATTGTCAGGACAAAATGTTTGCAACAGAGGAGAAATGTCACGCAACCCACAGCTGCCGATCAAGCGACACATTCGCTTTGTTCGAGTTCCGCGTGAATGTACCTTTAAAGCCTGCTAACATGTGGAGAACAGCCAGAAGAAAAACATGCAACCCTCTTTGTAGACAAGATAAACATGTACAAAAATAGAAACTATGAAGGAACAAGCGCTTCAGAATGATTGGCATGTGGGACAACCAAGAGATAAGGCGATACCCCTGAAACTTGAGGGACGGAGGGATGTGAGTATATAATGTCTGTTGGTGAGAACAGGAACAAAACTCTAACCAATCCATGCCCTTCGGACCGAACAGCAGAGGTTGGTTAGAGTTTTTACAGGCCTGCAGTCCCACAGAATGATTTTTTTTAACCTCGTTTTTGTGAATACATAAGGTATTTACTACTTTCAGGACGGAGGGACCATTTTACCCAGTGTTACAAATTACCAACTATAGCTTTAAATGCATGACAGCGGTACCGTCGGATAAAACGGACAAAGCAGCAGCAGGCGTCACTCATGTCTGCCACATCAAAAGCAAAAACCCCACTTCAATGCTGCTTTGAGTTTGAATGTACTGGTCTCAGTGGGAAAGTGACTCACTGACTCAATGAAAAGCTGGGATTTTTCACACTTAGTTATGCTCAAATGTCTGTTACAGAATACAGCATGTAAGTGTGTGTGTGTGTGTGTGTGAACCCTGAAACCTCCCTCTCAGGACATTGAGACGATCTGTTAAGCCAAAACAAAAGGCTGAGCCACCTTTGATCTGCAGCCTGAGTCATGGCTGACCAGCAGCTCCCACTTTCACTCAGCTTGCTGCTGTGCAAAAGAGCACAAGAGCCAATTTGGAAAGGTTGGTGCTAAATGAAACAAACAGGATTCTGTTTGTTCTCCGCTGAGAAGCACTCCGCCTGCAGCCTCTTCTGAAATTGGCTGCCTTCAGCATTAAGCCCTCCACTCTTAAGCTTTAAATGTTGCTTTCTCGTTGCCAGTTAGCCCTGGTAGTCCTATTGTGTGTTTGGATGCTAGGGAGAGCTGGTGTCTTTTAAAACGCAACCCGTCTAAAGGGTGTACAGAATCTGTCTCCACAAACCACGGTTTTAGCTGCATTCATTTAGACAATGGTGCAAATCTGCTGGAAGAAAAGATTGCCGAAAAAATCTGCCGTGAGAAACGCTTAGAAGAGAGCTACGCACATGGCTGTGTCTAATGCATCAGTGTAAACAAATATTTCATACATTTTCAGTAATGACTTGCTGGACTGAGTTGAAAACAATGGTCACATTGATACTGTTAAATTCCCAGCTAAAAAAAAGTTATTACAGGGATGTCCTTAAATATTTCACAGCCAACATTTTGTCATTAACTACAGTAGATGAATAGATTGAAGATAGGTAAAAACATAATATGTTTAGGTCTGGTCTTTCACTTACACCAATGTCCTTTCTTTAACCTATTCTTGATGTACCTTTTTAGATTTAGCCAAACTCTTATCCTACTGATGGTGTCTGTCAGGATATGTCGAGGTTTCAGTGATGTAGAATTTCAGAAACACTTTGAAGTAATACATGAATAGTTAATCCTAAATGTTAAGTTAAGTTAAGTCTTAACTGTAACCTGCCTTGCTATCAAACAGAATTGTTACAAGATATTTGAAACCTTACATGTGGAAACAATTTCAGCCTGGAAATAGTATTTAATCTAAAATGATACTCATATGACATTCTAGGTCTCTTTGTTACGTTAAAAGTGTGTGTGTGTGTGTGGGTGGGGGGGGGGGGGAATCCTTTTATCTTGGCTGAGTTTAATGTGACATAACATGGATGTTGTCTAAAGTATGTTCTGATTGGTCAATCAGGCCCTAGTGGTGAACTAGGAGCTGGCAGTTCCTGAGGCAGCTGGGTTGTTCGGTTAAAATTCAAACTAAACATCAGAGGACATTTTGCTCAGAGAGGTTTACAAGAAGCCTGATCACCTTGTCAAGATTTAGGTGAAATGAAAGTAAGTTTGTTTTGAGCCATCAGAGTTCAATATTGAGAGACCTATTAGCTAGAACATTAGCTTTTGTGCTGAGATTTCCCAGTCAGCCAGGTTTAAACCTGGAACCCGGAGTGATTTAGTTGCTTCCAGGGGTGAACCAATAATCCGTGCAGGTGGTCCAACTTTTGCTGGTCAAAGAGTGGTTCTGGAGCCTTAACACCCATTACATTTTCTCCCTTTTATTCTTCCTCAAATCAAAGTTAGGTGTTAGAATCTAATATTGGGGCTCACATCCCATCCCTTTAAATTGCTGAGAGACCAGTAAACTTTTGATAAAGTTAGATGTCGTGGTTAGGGTTAAAGGAGGACCCAAGTGCAGGTTGTAGTAGTGGCAAAAAGCTTTGTTAAATAATGAAAAACTTACAACACATGAGGAGACAAGGCATGAAACTCAGTCACTGACTATCAGGCATGGAGAGGGACAGAGAAACAAGGAGCAGGATGCCCAACGTGGTAGCACAGAGCGCAAACAGCAGAAGAAACCAGCAAGTTAGAAATTAAAACCGGATAGCTTATATACAGGGGGAGGAGTGGGAAAAAACATGACAACACAGGGGGGAGTAATCAAGTGGGAGAGGAGGAACAGCTGAGATCAACGAAGGCAGAGAGCCTAGTGAAAGTACAAAATGTACACAGAAAGACCTGAGTGAGAAATCCACAAATGTATGAATTAAAATAAAATTAACTTGCAAATATAAACGAGGAAAAAAAAAGAAAACCAACATTTACAAACACAAAGAAGCAACTGAGTGTAAGGGGATTATTAAAGAAGCCCGATCCAGAAAACACAACAGGAATAGTTCAGAGTACAAACAGAAAATGAATTAAAAAAACACCAAAAGATTATGAGATTAGATGTTAATCATCTTGAATAATATGTTGGACCTTCATTTGATGTTAACCCCGGTTTTAATTCAGTTTTAAAGCTTATTGCCAATATAACAATCATGTCTATTTATTGCCAATTATGATCCTGATCAGAGCCATTTGGTTTCTCTTGCATTCGGTATCAGCACGTTTAATTTAAAATCCACTCTGCCAACCACTGGGATGTGGTAGTGTGTGGCTTTTGAACCATAACCACTATGAAACCATCTGAGATTAATGTTGTATTATTCTGATTTCATCTGTGTCCTCAGATCTCACAGGCACTCCAGCAGAATGAGCTCAGCGTCAGGGGCAAGGATCTACCTAAATGGTCTGATTTTCAAACCCCACATGGAAGCACAGGCAAAAAAAAAAAAAAAAAAAAAAGAAATTAAAAATGTTCCAGGAAGTTAATTATTGGAGAAAACAGACGTCCAGGAACCTATAGTTGAAGGGTGCTCAAAGATGATCCTTAAATGTGTGTTAAAGATTGTTCATGGAAAGTAAATAATTCATCCTTCAGAACAGTTCAGAAACTTTAGGACTAATTCGTTTTTTTCATTTTTACATTAATATAGTTTAATGTAGCTTATCAATGCAACCGTTGGTTCACCAGTAGCATGTGCGGGAGGCTGAGTCAGAATTAAAGATTTCAAACAATTCTAGTTCAGGTACAAATATTCATGTTAAAAAATCAGCTGCTGATCGGCAGTATTATATAGGGAAGCAAAGATCAGACAACAAAAGTCCACAATGTGAATATAATAGTTGGACAACAATGTGAAGAATCCTTGGTGTAGATTTCTTTGTCTTAAAGGTGCATAGCTACGTTATTTGACTTTTTTTATACGTCAGTAGCGCACCCTGGTTGCGTACAAAGTTTCATGAAAGATTATCACGTCCCGCTGCCATATTAGTTATTATTTTGGTGTTTTATGCTTTATTTTATAATAAAGCCCCTTGTGTATATTTATAATAACAATGGCAGTACGTCACTGCACATGCACAGCAGGGGATAAACCAAGGAAGCAACTAATGGCGATTAGCATCTACCAGCAAAACAATCAAGAATGGTCCAAGATCCAGTGGAGAAAAAAAATGCTAAAAAATATATGATTCCAAGAGGGAAAAGACTGGAATTTCACTGGGAATACATCATGAACGTTGTTGTTCATTGAAGCAGACGCTAAACCTGCCGAGGCTCAGATGTGACCGCAGAGTTGATTGTCGTGAGTAAATGTTCTGATATGAGGCTTTTAAAGTTGTTGTAGATAGGTGTATTTAATAATTCACTGCGAGGCATTGCAGAGGGTCAGGCTCATTTATTTACAAGTGATTTATTATTTAGGCAAACCGGCATTATGATAGCTCTGTGATACTGCCAGTAGATGGCGCCATGTCTGTTTATATCTGCTCATCCCGCCTCATGCCGGGGTTCTATTTAGGCTCAAAAAGGACCATCAAAACACTATCAGGATGGACGCTTGGTATATATAACCTTATTTTATCCTGATCAAACATTTTATGGTCTTTTTTTATAATAATCATATAACATGGCTATATACCTTTAAGTTGGGACTAGTTTGCTAAACTGTTTGTTTACTTAAAAACAAGAGCTGTTCTCCTTGGTGCCCAGATGTATTTTGTGCCGTAGAAAGAAGCAGTGATGCAACAAAGGGGTACAATTTCCCCATCCCAACTTATTTACACAATGTTCCTGATTGCAAATAAAACATTTACCATTTATATTTTTAGCACATGAGATGTTGTCTCTGAACTGTTTTAACTTTGATATTGTTGTTTGCAACGTTCATAGATTCTGTGTTTATTTATTTAAACATAAATAAAGTTGTGAATGAGTTGTGAATTTTTAGATGGAAGATTTGCCTTTTATACCCAATCACAACAAATATCTGCAAATTTAATTCGTCTTTCTGTCTTTTCATTAATACTTAAATACATGTCTTTCCTTCATGTACAAAACTTATGTGCAAAATAGCTGAAATGGCTCTTATAAACAGAAGATTGCATGTTATAAACTGCAGTGCCTGTTTAAGGATCCATCTCTTCGTCTTTAGGGAATATAAGGATTTCTCTCTGAGATTTCCTTTTTAATGAAGAGGTATCTTGAACAAAACAATTTCATTGTATTGCACAGTAACTTTGCCCAGATTTGTACTCTGCACTCCTTGACCAAACCAGTCAGGATGTAGAACTAGATGGACAGGCTGTGAAATGCCAAAAAAAATACACTTTTGTGTGCATTTCATAACTTTTGTCATCATCATATTAGATTAGATTAGCTTTATGTAATAAAGATGCTGATCAAACATGAACAGGTGCTGAATAGCTCTGCAGTGCTCAGATGGTGGCGCGTTATCGGCCCATGAATCCTGAAGATGTACTGCATCTGTTAAATATTGCATTCTCTCATGAAATCTGCCAGATTTTATGAGAGCATTGGTTAAACCACACCAGCAGAACAATAGTACACATGGACAAAAAGAGAGCCTGTGATCGCATCCGCCTCTTGCCATGAGACACTAACAGCACCGTTACGATGCCAGACAAAGCCACTGAGCAGGTGATGCTCAGTGGCTCAGTCTGTAATCCATCACTTCGACCAGACAAGATCTGCAGCTGCTACACATCAGCAGATCCAACGCGACTTTGATGTCGCTGGAGCAACGCAGAGAAGGAATGTGAGCAACGCAAACTAAAAGATGCTTTGACAGCATGTTTTCCTCAAAGAACCGGCTGCTTGGAGCAACAATCCCACTGATCTAATCCAAGCACGGAAAGCTCCACCGAAACAAAGACTATAGCTCTTTTTTTTTTCTGCAGCAACAAACAGCAACTCTGAAGCTTGGGCAATGCTGGTTTGGATCAGGGCTGGAGCTGTCTTCTTGGGTATTTGCTCGGAAGGATTGGTAAATGTATTCAGCGTGGAACACGTCTTACACACAGAACCGCGTTTGCTCTGTCAACAGATTAGTGAAGATGAAACAGGTTCAGGGAATCAGGGGGTCCAAACTGAAAGCTGATTTCCACCATCTTTGGAACAGTCACACAAATGCGAAAGTTGCATAGGCAGGGTGAAAATATACTGTTAGAATAAGTAGAATTTAACCAGTATTTTAAAAAAAAATCAGACTGACAGACTAATTTGCTTGATTAAAATCTAAATCCCTATATGCATTGACATTTTGTGATGAAAGGCTGTCAAACGGCGCTTCTGGCGAGGCTTTTTTTCCGTGTCTCATTCAGGACGCCTGTCCTCCCATTCCAACTTTACATCAACTTGTCATGAGATCAAACAGGTGAAGTCTGGAGACTCACTCTTGTAGCTCGTACTCCACGGCTGGTATCCGTAGTAGCCGGTGATCCGCAGAATCCGCTCCTCGATGGACGCGCTGTTGATGTCCTCCACCGAGCGCGACGACTTGAGGTCCTCCTTGATGGCCTCGTCCACCACCAGGTACTTGAGCTGTCTGAGCTGAGGGCTGATGTCCGACAGCCTTCTGGGGCTCACGTCGGGCGACTTGCGCATCCCGCTGCGAAGAGAGAACAAGGGGAGGGTGTTGGGTGGCAGTGTTATCACACCGAGCGAGGCCGCCTGGAGAAGGGGAAAAGGGGAGCACATAAACCTTGACCTGGAGGAACAGGAGGCTAAAGCAGGGAGGCTCATGGTGTTGCGCGTCCCGCAGATCTCCGGTTCGGGACCCCCTGCTGCGCCTCTCATGTAACGTAGAGAAAACATCATCATCTCTGTCTCAGTGGTCCGCACAGCAACCGTGCGTAAATGACGCTAAAGCAAAGTGACTGGTCTTGCAATGGTACACCGTGCCCAGCGCATCTCTTGTCATGGGCTTCTCTGAATGTGTAACGAATCGATCGTGAGTGATTTGCTGAGACGGATAAGCTACTCCGCTGACACGCCTGGGCGTCCAGTGGCCACCGGACCGCCATGACTGCGCACAGCGGCGTGAGTCCATCAGGAGAGCCTCTACTTTTGTAGCGAGTTCACGCGCCAGGTGGAATAAAAAGGACGAGGGCAGCGAAGCAACCACAACAATGCAGCTCGGCGTTGAGCTGTCAGCCACTAAGCTGTTACAAAACCATCGTCGTGTGACGGCAAAAATAAAAAAATAAAAAAACAGCAATCACTGAGGCACTCTGAAAATCTCTTGCCTAAACGGCACAGTTAACTACTTCTTTACACCTGGAGCACCAATCGCATATAATCCACACGTAATAAATCAGCTCTAAAGCAGCTTGGCGCAAGAATAAAGTCAACTTTCCATGCGCACAGGTGCAATCAAGTTCGCAACAGGTTACCCTGTCTATAGCATTTAAAAAATAAAAAAATAAACCTCTTACATAGGCAAAAGAGTGGTAGGGGGTCCAAGGTAGCACATGCAGTCCCGGTGGGGCCGTGCGACCCGGTCCCACACAGTGCCCTCTCTGTCGTCGTACATCCTCCGGGGGTGGGGACGACGCACAGCAGCGCACGGCTACAGATGATCTAAAACCTCATCCGGATCGGCGAAAGCGGACAAAAGCACCATCGTGTGTCTTCTGCTCATCTCCACGAGCATATGGGCTGGCCACTACAGTGCAGGCTGTTTTAACTCTTACCGAGCGCGCTCTGCTCTGGATGCCTGCCGCTGCGCGCTGACGGCGGCGGCACTGCAACAGCGTCATCTCCCGGATAGCCTGGGAAAAGGAAGCCTGTGATCATCTGGACAACAGATTGATCTGTTCCCCCCTGTGATCTGAACGACGTTTGCAGCTCTTATTTATTTACTTTTTTAATGCAAATTAGTCCAGGGAGTACCTCTGCTGCCGGTAACAGCGTTGCAGTTGTCATCTCTATACTTTGAATTTCATTTTTATTTAAATCCTAGAGGAGTTTGTGCAGGCTGTGACGTTTTGGTCCATAAATAATCAAAAATACCAAATACAAAATGATTCATTGATGTGTAAAGAGTCTCAAAACAAATCCATATTTTATCATAGCCAGATAATCTCACACAGATCTCTTTTTTTTTTTTTTTTTTTTTTTTTTTTAGAAAAAACAAAACAAACCCTAACAATTAATTTAAGCACATACAATAAAATGAAAGTAACCGAAGTGTTCGTTTAGTTTATCAATTATGCTTTTTGTGGATCTAGATCTATTAAGCATGCACAAATTCCTTTGAGTATTTCTCTAATCTGCTCTTCAAAATAGGAAAGACAAGAATACTTGCCTCTCGAGTGAGACAGCTGCATGTAAGTCTTTACAAAATTAGTAATTTGCCTCAAAAGAGGTGTCTGCTTACAAATAATTAGTAAATATAAAAAAGAAATAATTGCCTTTATTAAATCAGCATTTGAACAAATATTTTCTCCAGTAACCAACCGTGAATTAAGTTTAACAGAAGCATTTTTAATTACAGCTATTTCACTCATTTAAGTTGGATTGTGCTTCAGTGAACCTTTGATTAATAATTCATGACTTCTTTTTTTCCTTGGGGTACTTCTCTTAGCCAGTACTTTAAATCGGTTACATCTACACACACGTATACACACACACACACACACACACACATATATATATATATATATATATATATATATATATATATATATATATATATATATATATATATATATATTTGTGTGGTCCTAAAGGAGTAAATATGCCTTGAAATTCACCGAGTGTTCAAAATACTCTTCAGCACAGAGGTGAGACGCGGCTTAGTTAGCAGACAGCTTTTTCCAGCATGAGGAGCCTCGGGGGTTCTCTCTCTTCAGTCCTCCCCAGCGTGCATCGCCTGAAGAGCCTGTAGCAGCGTTTCAACAGAAACGATGTATTTTCATTTTATTCATTTTCTGTTTTTGTGAGGCCTTGCAGAACCTAAGATGGCAGAAAGACGATAGCGGGGGTTGATTGCGTCCAATCAGAGCTGCCCCGAAATGGAGCAATTATTCTCACCGGTGGTGATTTTATCAGCTGGGAATCAAGTAGTTGTCTCGGCCTCGGTGTGCTCTGTTGTTTTTAAACATCTCGACGGTCAGTAAGGTCTTTAAAATACGCAGCCCGCTCCCCGAGCTTAAAAACAATCCACATTTTACACATTTTACTCTCACTTTATACGATGTATCGAGCGAGGCGGCATAAACCATGCATATCAAGCAGTACGTTGGAGGAGAAATCTACCTTGCATGAACTGATGCGTGCTGTCCATGCATCCCCGATCTGTGGTCCACTCCCTGCATCGCTGCACTGCGTGAGCTTCTGACTGCGGAGCTGTGACTCTTTTTTGGGAGACAGGTTTTACACTGATCAATGGCCAGCCCCATTGGGGTTAAGGTATATTAGGTGAACGGTGGAGGTGTGTGTGTGTGTGTGTGTGTGTTGGGGTGAGCTGTGCTTACTCAAGCGAAAAAGTGATGTCTAGTCATCAATAAGCTGATGAACACCTCACATGGGGAGCTCGTTGGGAGGAGAGGATCGAGTTCATCTTGAATAACGCCGCTCCTCGACTTCGCAGCTCGGCCAAAAAAACCAGATCGATTCCCGGCAGTTGGGAATTTTCCTGTCCGCCGACATAAATTCAAGACCGAAGTGCGCCTCGCCTTCCTGGGAGCCACTGCTCATACATATCAAAACAGCGGTTCTACAGCAGCGCTCGTGTATTCAAGTCATCCACTGCTGAATGTTCCACTTCAGCAGGCCTCTCAGACTGATCTAATTGGTGCCCTCGATCTACAGGGCGCTGCACTCCTTTCTAAATATGGATGAAACGATGAAGCCAGAAACCAAAAAGTCCGAGGCCGAGAAAGATGAAGTGATCGCTGAAGTCGTGAGCCGTTGGGCTGCAGCGATGCTTTACGATCGGAGCATTTTGTCTGCTTACCGGGGGGAAAAGGCACAAATACCCTAAACAATGCAATGCTGCCTTCCAGACTCAAGCATCGCTAAGGGATTCATCTCGTCGGTCATCTCTGCAAAAGGATTCACGCTTCTTAAAATGTCTCCTAGGTTTGTCGAACTGCTACAACAACTAAAAACCATTTGGTATGATTTGTTGGGGTTTTAAGTGATGTACCAACCCAAAGCAGAACAGATTTTGACGTGGCCTGCATTTGTATTCAGCAGCGACGAGTCAGCGGTTTGCAGAAACAACTTTCGCTGCAATGACAGCCTTTGTGGCACGGCTCAGCTGCACCTCAGGAGACAGGAAGTCCTTTCTTCTTTCCATAACAGCTTCACCTCAGTCAGACTGCATGGCTAGTATCTGTGAGAGACACTTTTTTTCAAGTCTTGTGAGAGCTTTTCGGACTCGGTCTGGACTCGTACCCTGGTCCTTTACACTCTCTAACATGGCTTCTTTCAGGACTACTTATTTTTGGTGATGTCCCATGCCTCCTCCAGCCGTACCATACCACATGTACGCCAAACATTTTGGCCTAATCTGATCGGGACTGTCAACAGCTTGTCCTACCTGAGCGGTCGGTAGCTGCAGCACCTCCAGAGTAACCAGATCGCTTCTCTGACCAGGCGGATGGGCTTGCCTCGGTCGGTCTGCGGTTGTGATTTCTCTTTTGATTTTTGGAAAACGAGGTTGAGTTTTGTTGTAAACTTTTTCGCATCTTTATCTCTGACATGTCTTGGGTTTTTTTTTTATGATGCTGTTCACTTACAAATGTTTTCTTAAAGCAACCTTAAAGCTTTACAGAACCAATGTATTTCCACCAAGATTAAATTATATAATAAATTATATATATAAGATAAGATAGTCTTTATTGAACTCACAATGGAGAAATTCACTCCTCACATCGGCTCATACAAGAAGGTGCAGAGTAGGGAAGGTGCATTCAGTTATATACAGTGAATCTTCATATATACAATGGATCAAAAAGAATACCAAAAAATATAAAAAAGGAAATAGGTATGGGCATATGGTGTCTTATTTACATTCATAGTGGTCTATATATATATATAAACACACACACATATATATATATATATATATATATATATATATATATATATATATATATATATATATATATATATATATATATATATATATATATATATATTATAAGCTTGTTTAAAACTGATATGGCTGAGCAATTAGTTTCCCAACATAGGTAGGAATTCAGAAATAATGTTTTTATTTCGTTAATACGAATACAAATTATTTAGAGGGTTTTAGCACATTGCATCACTACAAAGCCAATAGTGTCTGTCTGAAACAATGTTGCAATGTTTAATGGGAGTGTTTTAGTCATCTTGCCTTCAAAGATAATTTAGGAGCTTAACATGAAAGACCTTGTGATGGACTCATTAATCACCCAAAATATATCCTCCTTCTTATCCAGTAACAGGTGGATTAGGTTATTCACCGCCGCCGTAATAATCAGGATTAAGAAGGCTATTTAGTGAATAAACAGAAAAAAATGGTGTTACTGAAACATTAAATATAGATCTACTCCCCTAAAATCTCCCTTATTTTCCCGCTGATATGTCAGTAAGGACGGATAAGTTAAATCCTCAGCTCTTATGGCCCATATCAATTACATATTAGGTGTATATTCACCCATAAACTCTGCTGCTGATGTGTGATGCAATATTTGTCTTTTAGAATTCACTATTCTATACTTTTATGCTTTTTACCCCTTTCAAACTGTACTCTTTTTCTGCATAAACTGTGGCACTTTAGTGCTGAGTCAGAAACAAACGCCGTCCCTGTTTTAAACACAGACCGGCTGTGTTGCTCATTTGCATGATTTCCCCTATAGTGTGACCAGATTTTAAGTCATTTTTATGTAAGATGGTGCAGAGTCTGTCTCTTCTCAACATTAATATTTGATGCAGCTCTCCGCCTGGAAACAGAGCGACAGTCCACTGCTGATTGGTCTCTGCTTTAGAGGAATGGAAACTCTGAGCCAGTGAAGAAAGTCACTCTTCTTTTACGTATCCGAGAAATGTAAAAATATTACAAGTGTCTTTTCTCTTTTTGTTGACTGATTAGTGATATTTAGGTTTGGTGGTCTGTCAAAAGGGGCAGCTTCCTGCTATAGTCCAGAGAGACACGCCTGACCTCCTCTGCTGCTCCTCTGCTGCCTCTTAAAATGTTATTTCAGCCACAAGAGACGCTAACCTTTGTGAATTTGGCATCCTGCAGTCTCAGCGGCCCTACCTATTTCCTTCAGGCTATCCCTACTCCATCATTTGTGGAACTGACACACAGCTGGAGAGCAGGAAACAAAATCTCCAAGGAGTGGAGGTCTTTGTTTTTTATTCGTCAACCATCCCGAACTGATTTCTATACTTCTCTGTTATCAGGTGTCTTGGAACTTTTCGATTCGCTGACAAATAAATGAGGCTAGGAATTTATGATAAGACCTCATGGAGCTGCCAAGCAACTTGTCCCTGTTGTCTATAAATATTAAAAGACATTTCTGAAATTTAGCGTCAGATGTGCTCTTTAGCTGGCTGTGCTTGAAAGAGAATGTGTTATGGAGGCTGCTTTGTCGGTTAATGACATGGTCTACTGTGTCATGTTTAGCAAAAGTAAAAGTGCAATCAAAGAATTACAATCATGAATTAAATAGAAATAAACATAGCAACATATAAGACGTCTTGTATGTTAAAATTATGTGCAATAAATCTGAATGGCAATCAGTTCCACTCAACTCAGCTTTATATTTATTACTTTTAGCACTTTAGGATACAACTCAGATGGCCAGAGTGCTTTACATACCCTAAAGGCTACAAAGATATTTAAAAGCAAATTATATTTTTTTAAATCCCAATTTGAACCAGTAGCTAACAAATTGCTGCTAAAATACTGAGAAAACCGGAGGTGAAAAGGCAAGCAGCAGCAGTTTGGACCGGCTGTAGTCGAACCACTAAAGTTGTGTTAAGCAAAGTGCATTGCAGGAATCTAAACGAGTTGTAATAAAAGCACGTTTTTAATTTGGTCATCTGTCCCAGTTAGAAAAAGTTGGGTCTGAACTCTGGTTTAATCTGAGCATCAAAGTTTGCTGTCCAACCTTACATCCAGGTCTGTAGATCTCTGTTAGATCCTGACTTAAAGGACCACGGTCAACATTGATGTTAGAAACATCATGGGCCCAAACAACATGACCTCAAGGAAAAATAAAAACAGAATAAAAGCAAGTTGGAATAAAATGTAGAAAATTTGAAACAAAACATGGGGAAAAAGAAACTAAAAGCAAATATTAAAACAGTTGGACTACAAACTTAAACTAATGATGTTTCAGTAAAACAGTTAACTAGAACAGTCGAAGGCAATCCTAAACAAATGTGTTTTAAATCTTGATTTAAAGGAACTCAGGCTTTACGCACTTTTACAGTTTTCTGGAAGTTTGTTCCAGATAAGCGGAGCATAGGAACTAAATGCTGCTTCTCCTTGTTCAGTTCTAGTTCTAGGTATGCAGAGTAGGCTGGAGCCAGAAGACCTTAGTGGTCTGGATGGTTGATACACTGATAACAAGTCTGTGATGTATTTAGGTGCTAAGCTCTTCAGGGATTTATAGACTAACAGAAGTATTTTAAAGTCTATTTTCTGAGATACAGGGAGCCAGTGTAAGGACTTTAGAACTGGGGTGATCTACTTTCTTAGTCTTAGTGAGGATGCGGGCAGCAGAGTTCTGGATCAGCTGTAGCTGTCTCATCCACTTTTTAGACAGACCTGTGAAAACACCATTGCAGTAATCAATTCTTCAAAAGATAAACGCATGGATTAGTTTTTCCAGATCCTGCTGAAACATTAGTCCTTTAATCCTGGAAATGTTCTTCATGTAATAGAAGGCCAACTTTGTAATTGTGTTGTAATGAAGTCTGTCAGGACCGTAGTGTAGTGAACAAAAGCCTCCCACTATGATGTTCCCACCTCAAAGCATCACCACTGGTGAGGTACTTTTGGGGTTATGTGCTCCTCCATACCTCTCTGACTTGCTTCAGCCAGGGGCCCACCTGAGCAGCTTCTGTTGGTTGTACCAAAAACACCAAAAACAGGGCTAGAGGTGAGAGGAGATCGGTTCCTTTCAGTCGTGGCTCCAAATTGATGGTAGAAGTTGCCGCTAAATATTCGGCAGACTTCTTCTCTTGCTGTAAAACTCACTGTTGTATTCAGTGGTTTTTGGACACGGTGTAAGTTGGTTTGTTGTTGTTTCTCCTTTTATTTTAGTCTTTGCGGTATGTTTTGTCCTGCTTTTATTGTTTTTTTGTAATTTTATTTAATTTTTATTATTATTTGCATCTTGGCTTGCTCGGTTTTAGTTTGGTTAATCATATTGTTTTTTAAAATGTATTTTTATAAATAAAATGCGTTTTGATTCAAGCAGTGGCATCTTGTGCGATGAGCGCTCATAGAGGCCTTAATCATTACATATTGTTTCTTTTGAAATAACAATACCAGCTAATTTCAGGTTTCTCTGTGTGTAGTCCACAGCTCTTGGCCCATTTTTCTGGTTCCTGTTTTGACTCTGCCAGAAATCGTTTGAGGAGGACGTGGTCGTAGCTGATTTATAGGGAAATAATGTCAATGTCCTTCAATTTGCAGATTGTGCTTACTGGAACATTTTAAAAGTTCAGGAATGTCTTTAATCTTGCCATCAGTTTGTTTTTCAACAATGTAGTGAAGGTTTGTATTGAGTTCTTTGATATTAACGATTATGAGAGGCTTCCTGTTAATACTTTGACAAAGAGGAAAAAATACATGAGCCAATAATTAGTATTTTCTTTATATTCCCAAAAAATTAACTGTTGTATTTAAATGAGTGATGTAAACCACTCTTTTTGCACCAAATAAGGAAGCAGGTTTGTCATTTCAAAATTTTATCTGAAATGCATCTCAATAATCCAAGTAGGGGAAAAAATAAATAAATAAGTTGGTTAGTCCTCTTCTTTGTTGAAACATTTTGTCTCTTCTCTGAGAGATTTCTTCAGTCTGTGAGAAGAACCCATCCAGAATACTTGTCCCATTTCTTTTTTTTTTGCATGTATGTTAATTGGTTTTGATTTCTTTTCTTTATTAGTTATTACTAACAACTAGAATTAATTTCATGTCAGAAAACAAATTGAAAACATATTTTATGTGACAATCTTTGATGTGCTCAGTGTTTATTGTGGCAAATTGTTAAATGCTGAATTTGTTCTTTGGATGCGCAAATGTGTCTCATTCATCTGTGTCCTCGGCTCAATAAAGCAATTAGGATACCATCTCCACATTTCCTTTTTTCGCAGAGCAAAGCGTCCCCAACAGAAGCAGGAAGCTGCCTTCTCCATCTGGTGTCCCTGATATGCCACAACAGGACACGGGGAAAAGAAAAAGGATGGGAAAAAAAGAGAAAAACACCCAACCAGATGCTCAGTTTTGTTTCAGAAAATGTATACACCCTGTGTCTGTTTTTCGTTGTTGTTTGGCCATTTGTCAAACTGTTACATCTTTCAAAATTGGCCATTTTTTTTGGCCAAAACAAGCAGCTACACATTTGTCAGACCAAACATCTGTGCAACTGTGAAGACTCAGTACTTTTAATTATTTCTAAGGCTCTTCGGTGCTTAACGCAACAGACAATTGATCAGTGTTGTCCCACCCGCCGTTTCTGTTTGATTAGACTCCAGCGGTGAAAATGCGCCGTCTGCCATCTCGTTAGTGTGCACAATGTTTGCTTTCTGTTCTCACAATGCTAAGCTGCGGATCACACAACCCAATCCGATCAGTCTCAGTTCTCATACCTCAACTCTGCAAGATGACAAGGTGGAAAACACAGAGGAATGTACACGTTGCCTTAGGGATCCCACTTGAGATTCATTAAGTTGCACAAAAATAGGCTCTTGTTCCTGTTCTCCTTTTGTTTGAAAATGATGTTTGTTATCCAGCTCCTAATAAATTGGTGCATATATATATATATATATATATATATATATATATATATATATACTGTATATTTATATATACAGTATATAAATAAATATATATATATATATATATATATATATATATATATATATATATACTGTATATTTATATATACAGTATATAAATATATATATATATAAATACAGTATATAAACCACACTTTGCAGCCACATTGCAGACAAAGAGCTTTCACTGCAGAATGGCTGTGAGAGTGAAAGCGCCTGTGGCTGCAGCATCCATTTACCCTTCGCCTCTCCCTGCTTTCTGCCCTCTCTCTCTGTCCTGTCAGTTTGTTGTGCCTCATATACATTCAGCAGAGTTAACTGGGGCAGTTTGTATGGATTTTCCACTAACTGTCTGCTGTTGCAATCCAAATATATCAATTTTAAGCCTCAAGCACAACCCCAACGGCATTAGTCTTTGCTTCTTTAGCAAAGGTTGATCTGCAATATTGCTCAGAGAACTGGAACATCATTTTTTTTTTACCCCCTGCAACAAGAGCACCATTTTTTCACATGAGAGCAGTTACAGAGTTGGCGGAGAGGAGTGTTTGTGCTTCAGGCCTCGTGCATTCAGATAGTCCCAGTGTGTGTGTGTGTGTGTGTGTGTGTGTGTGTGTGTGTGTGTGTGTGTGTGTGTGTGTGTGTGTGTGTGTGTGTATAAATAGAGCATCAGAAAGCAGTGCTATAGGGTAGATGCCAGTGTTCGCTGTGTTCCCACTCAGCCCCTGTCCTGAATGACCCCAAAGTGACTGGAGCTCTGTCATATAATCAGAATCAGGACTGGCTTTTATTGGCCAAGTTTGTGCACGCAAACAATGGATTTGACTTTGGTTCCACTTTGGAGCTGATTAAATAAGAGGGTGACATGAGCATGGAAATGTTTCATCTGCGCTGTAGACCGTATTACAGCCCACAACGGGGATCCTTAATTAATCCCGAAATACAGGGCGTAGCATTTTCTTCCTTTTATGGATAGTTTAGAGGGTTGAGATGTTGCCTCAGGACATATTTGTAGTATTCATGTCAACCAAAAAAATATCAAAAAGCAACATTAATAGTGATGAACTGTTGCTAGAGACCTCTCAGCTGGTGTACCTTCAGTCAGTTACAGAGTATCAGAGTGTTTTATTACATTTTTGATCAAGAGCTCGGTGGAACTTGTAACTCTGCCGATTCTGCTTGTGTTGGAATACTGCAATTAAGTTATAGCAAGCTGACAAAATGTCAAGTGCAGCGCATTGCTAATGTATTGCTAAAGTATCCCATCATCTGATGCAAACTCGGATGAAATGGAAATGATGAGTTTGCATCATCCATGTAACATGCCCACATTTTTTAATATGTATTTTTTTTTATTGTGACACAAACAAGAAAAATGACAAAAATAACAGGAAACCTTATTGAGTGTAACTGTTCCCGCCCCTAATGGTAGTACTTTGTAGAACCACTTTGTAGAACCACCTTACATTTGGACGTGCTTTGGACTAGCCGCGTTTTGCCACTGAGAAGTTTTGCCCATTCCTCAAGACAAAACTGCTCCAGCTCCTTCATGTTGGATGGTTTTCGCTTGTGAACAGAAGTCTTGAAGTCTAACCACGGGTTCTGAATTGGATTGACGTCTGGACTTTGACTAGGCCACTCCAACACATTTAAATGTTTTCTCTTAAACAGTGACGTTTGCTTCAGCAGCAAGCTTCAGGTCATTGACCTGCTGGTAAGTGAACCTCCGTTACAGTCTGAAATCACAGGCACACTTGTCTGTGAGTTCTGGTGGGCTGCTCTCTCTCGGCAGGTTTGTTGTGGTAACATATGCTTTCTATTTCAGTAGGATCCACTTGATGGTGCTCCGGGGGAACATCAAAGAATTGGATCTCTTTTATGACCCACCCTGACTTGTACCCCTCAAAAACTTTATCCCTGACTTGTTTGGAGAGCTCCTTGGTCTTCATGGTGTGATGCCTCTTGCTTAGTGGTGCTGCAGAACTCTTGGACCTTACAGAAAAGTGTGTTTATACTGAAAGATCACTTAGACTGCACACAGGGGGACTTTGTTTCACTAATTGTGTGACTTTTGTAATTGGTTTCACCAGAACTTTTCAGGGGCTTCAAAGGGACATATGTACAAATCGGGTTTTATACATGTGCACATGCTCCTTTTCATTTTCTTATTCTATTTTGATATATAATTTTCTCATTTCACTTCACCAACATAGACAGTTTTGTGCAGATCCATCACATCCCGGCCTGGGGTCTTTCTGGATGGAGGTTGCAGGTTCTCCTTGTGCATGCGTGCAATAACCATCCGTTTTCAGCATTTTTAGATTGGTTTTGGGTTATACTGAGAAAAGGCCCGTAAAATGATGAATATTGTGGCAAGGCGCGTTTACACACAACACAAAAACATTTAAGGGATAGCAGGGAATGATTTTTAAATCGGATCATATTGTGATCTGTTACAATGTTATAACACCGCCTTATTTAATGAGCAGATATGTGCAACCCTTGAGCACTTCTGAACCTTCACACGTCAATTGACCTGGCAACGTCTCTGACAGTTATTTCCAATTACTGGTAATTGTGGTTTCACGACATGCATCCAATAAAACAACTCGCTGCTAGCGAGCTTCTGTGCTGCTTTTCCCCCCATAAAACCTGACAATGCGGATGTCGGGCTCAGTGGCTCTGCAGGGAGAAGTGCCTGCATGTCAGAGGTAATTACACTTCTCTGCGATAAGAAATACAGCTGCTGAATAAAACAAAAGCGCTGCACTATTAAATTTAAGCTCGACAACTGTGTGCACCCCCGAAGCAGTAAAACACGATAAAGTCGGTGCTCGGTTGGATGATGCGCATCACTAAGATCAAGAAAGAACATTTTCTCATGCATGACGCTTAATGATGTTTGCTGTTTATCCTCCTTTCTTCAGATATTGTCCAATAGGGTCATATAAGTTCTTGGCAGACTATTTTTATGTTTTTAACAGCAAAAACCTTCTCCTTATGAATTACTGAGTATTATCTGGGTTTCATATTGTAGTTAAAAAAAGATATACTTCTAGTTAATTAGTGACTGGGATATCTGAGCTCTCCGGCTTCAATTACTGCACAACGATGCTCTGAACCTCCACCTTCTCTTTTGGAAATCAAAGAGATGAAAGGATTAAGCAGCTCATTCAAGAAGCATCATGTTTTTGTTTTTTTTAGCAAGACTCTGCAGATGATCACTTTCATTATCATTATCTCCGCTTTTTCTTAAATTTCACTTGACACTTGTGCACGGATTAGAATAATAATGTTTGTATTTTAGTCTTCTTTTCATTTTACATTATATAATCGCTTGTGTTTCCATGAGCTCACGTTGCAGACTGCATTTCCACATGATCAGCCCAGGTCCTCGTATTCTTACCATATGGTAAACACAGCAAAGAAATATTGGAGAATCTCAAGATATTAGATTGTATTAAAATAGTCAATTTATTCTATCAAATGAATGCGAGTACCACACAAACTCATCAGACACGTTTGAAGTATTTATTCATGTCAGTTTTGATTATTGTGACTTACAGGTGGAAAATGACCCTGAGATGCTGTTACCCAAAATATTAGAACATTAAATATAACCAATAGAAATGAGTTTACAACAGATATCACATTTGACTGAAAAGCATGTCCACGTACTTCAGAATAAAAGCACTCAGTCGGGGCTCCTTTTAGTTATCCCTGTTGCTTGTGCAACTTTTTCAACCAAAGTTTTTCCTTCCACTTAACTTTCCATTATTGTGCTTGCATATACACTTGCCGGCCACTTTATTAGGTAATCCTTGGTTGGACCTCCTCTTGCCTTCAGAACTGCCTTAATCCTTCGTGGCATAGATTCAACAAGCTACTGGAAACATTCCTCAGAGAGTTTGGTCCATACTGACATGACAGCGTCACGCAGATGCTGCAGATTTGTCGGCTGAACATCCATGATGTGAATCAAAGTCACTTAAATCATCTTTCTTCCCCATTCTGATGCTCGGTTTGAACTGCAGTGCATCGTCTTGACCATATCTCCATGCCTAAATGTATTAAGTTGCTGCCATGTGATTGATTGGTTGATAAGTAATTTGCGTTAACGAGCAGCTGGACAGGTGTACCTAATAAAGTGGCCGGCGAGTGGAGAACTCAGTGAGCATCCGGCGTTTAGTTCACTGGTCTTTTTGTGGGCTAACCATCCCTGTGGACGTTGTCTGTAACTGTCTGCAGCACAACTGTTAAGTCGGCGTTGTGCTTCATAATCTTTAGTACATAACATCGTCAAAAAAACGTTTTTTAATTGGTCTTATGTAATGTTCCAATTTGCAGAGAAACTAATTCCTGACTTTTATTAGCTGTAAGTCACAATACCGTAATTAAAATTCACAGAAATAAAGGCTTAAAAACATTATGTGTATTACTGAGCCTTTATAATATTATGCGTTGAACATTTTGGATTACATTACAGAAATAAATTAACTTTTCAATTATGTTCTAGTTTATTAAGATGAAGCAGTAAAATCATTTGAGTAACACTGTGGTTTATTATAATCCAACACTTTATTTCAGACACATGGACATTTTTACAGCTTTTTACATTTTATGGGTATTTCCTTTGCTGAAATGAATCTCCGGTACCCAGCGACTTTTGAATTTTTAATATTTTAACAGTAAAATACTTAACTGTGCGTTTGAATATACAGCATCACTGACAATAAATCAAAAGAAAATATGTACAAAAGCTCATGGACGCAAATACTCCAAAGATGTCAGTTTTCTCAGCATAAATAAAGAATGTCAGAGTTTTTCCATTTGTAATCGTTCACATAATGTTTAATCCCTGATTGAAACGTTTCGGTTCCCTCGCACCTCTCGGCTTCCAGTCAAACTATATGTGAACACCGACTTTACAGGATCGCAGACATTACGAAACATGAAGCTATAAATGTAGCTGCAAAACAGACATTTTACAGTAAAAGAGACAGAATTTACAAATTGTAAGTTTTTCCTACAGCAGACAATCAATCTTTCACAGTTGTTCACAAAGGCCCAGAATGGTGAGGAATAAAAGAAGGAATACAATTAAATGAAACCTGGATCAGAAAAAAAAAAAACATCATACAGAATGAATGGAGTTCAGAAAAAAGCCAGGCACATTTTTCAAACTAACACAAAAAGAAAGATACTGATTTAGAAAGTAGTTAAAGGGAAGCCAACTAAAACTTGACAGCAGCATTTTTGACGTCAATATGGTTTATGACAGAAATGTTACCAGAAGCCCTCCGGTCATTTCTACTTTAGCTGGAAAAATAATGCAAGACACTCATCATCGATTCCCTCGGCTGCAAAGCGTGTTTATAAACCGGACAACGTACGCCGACGCAGCGTTACGCCATAACGTGCACGCGTCAGTTTTCTCTGATGCAATTTGCGAGAAATAGTAACTAATGTGGAAAGCAAATTACTGACATACGGTTGGTACAATTCTTTTAAACACTGCGGAGTCAAAGCTCAGCGAGAAGCTCAAATGATGACATGATGAAAGCTAACAGTAAAAAAAAAAAAATACATCAAAGAACAAATTCCAGGACCAGCATGATAGTTAAACTTTGACAATGCTTCACATAGAGGAAAAAAGAGGATAAATACATTACATTCAAGCACTTTAAAAGGAGTGTAGCCCTAATCTGAGATGAAACGAACCGCCTCACCAAGGCGAATATGGCGTTGAAACCCGCTGTAAGTGCGAGGTCTCCTGCTAACGTTGCAAACGAGGACGACAAAAAAATTAAAATCCAAGGACGGGGGGATTTAGAAATATTTTCTAAATCAAACAAATGGCGAAGTTACATGATGCAAAGGTGCAAAACTGCTGCGGCGGATAATTAGAACTGCTGCTCGAGACCGGTTTCAAGTTTTCAAAGGTGCCATTTCTGGTACAGTAGTTCTTTCATTCAAAGCAATTTGTAAATGTTCCTCAAGTCATAACCAAGAACAGGCGTTTCTACATTCAAATGTTACAAATACAGCAAACTCTACAGTTTAATTTCCCTTTTAGCAGAATCTTGGAATGTGTCTGACTCGCGCAGCTCATGTGCAACCCTAACTTCCTTCATTACAGTAAAACATCTGTTCCCTCAGCAGGCTGGACTAACCTCGGCTCCCTTTATTTCATAATCCAGCGTACGATAATTCAATAACAATACATATCAATCGACAGAGGAGTGGTGCAATAAAAGAAAAAAGGTCAGTAAAAAGTTAAGTAGAAGAACAGTTTTCCTTCCTTTTGAATTCCAGCCTATAATTTAGGTTAATACTATAGTCACTACGTCCTCCCAACCAATCACAAACACAGACCCAGGAACGCTCCGTACCCAAGCTCCGCCCCCTTCAAAGAGTTCAGAGAGCATGCACTCTTTTTTCTTTTTTAAAAACTTGCAGTCGTGGTAAAAAGTTGATTGAGATTGAATTCAGTGTTTGTTCTTTATCTAAAGATCATTAGGCAACAGCATAAAATGGCCCGGGCTGTGCTTAAACAAATGTTTAGATTTTTTTTTTTATAATTAGCGATATCGTTCCGTATGATTTCTATTTTATCGATATGCTTTTTTTCTATATCCTCCAGCCCTAATCCAGCGCGCATCAAAGCGTTCAGGCGGATCAATAACTTGTACCGTTTTTACACGTGGACCACTTTGCCAACAGAGTTGAAGTTACACAAATGCAAGCGAGTTTTTCCCCTTAACAACGACAACTATGAGCAACTAAAACAAGCAACACTGCTGTAAAGAAGATCCCAAAAATGCGCAAACCATGAGCCGTACAAACAATATTCTTCCATAGCATCTCCCTAAATGGCGCTTGGAAAGGTATTCAGCTACCGGTTGATCAAGAGAAAAGTTACTGGAGATAAAATTGACAAACGAATCCTCGTGTAACTTTTTCAATCAAGTCTGCAACCCACATTTTTTTTTCTCTTTTAAAATGAAAATCAATAACTAACTAAATACTGACAGCAATAAGAGATGTGTAAAGTTCTCTTTTCCTGCCGCTTACAGTCAGAGAAATCAAAAATCCCCCAAATGGAAAATAAAAATAAAAAAAAAACAGGCCATGAACACAACATCGGTGATTTTTTTTTTTTTTAGGCATCAGGTAAAGTTCCACTTTGACTTCGTACCCTACAGTTAAAACATTCACCCAATTATGTACAGAGACCTGTCTAAAGACTCTATTTAAAAGATACGTACGTACCTATGTCCTAATTTGCGGCGGGAGGTTCTCCCGTCTTTCGGCTAGTTTTAAGAGATGAATTACCTCATCAAATATTCCTAAGTGTGCCATAAATAATGTAGCTTTTAAAGGCGCTTAGCTTTTGTGAGTCATAAATACAGCAGAGGACTTTTCCTTCTATCGCCGACTTTGTATTTATAGCTGCTGTTCAAATATTAATTTCTCTTTTATTATGTAGATAAAGTCTGTGCTGCCTAACACTATTGTCTATTGTCAGTTTTGCGGTTCAGGAGCTGGGATTCTTTGCCTCATCTGTGTAGCCCTAACCGATTTTAGCTCCGACTAAAGCTTGCCCAAAGCTGTGATTGGTTTTTACTTGTCCTGTCGTCTGCTACCAGTTAATCCCTTCCTTCTTTCCTCCCCCCCTCCTGTATCCGTTGTCTTTACTGGATCATGGGATCGTCGTTGGGAGAGACCAGAGTCGGGACGCTGATAAACGTCTTGGTTTTGTCCTCGCCCTTGGCGCCGGCGTTGTCGGACACGGTGGTGAAGGAGAGGTGGTCGTGCTCCAAAATGGCGAGGCGGTCCTGCGGCTTCTCCTTCTTCAGGTAGAACATCTTCCTGAGCTGCTTCAGCTGCTGCAGCTCGCAGAAGGTCTCCAGTACCACCAGCATGACTATCAGACCGAGAATGAGGTAGACTGCAGAGAGAGACAGCAAACACAGGAAACAATCACGGGATGCACACAAACAACTAATTAGAGGAAGTGTTAGAGCAGGATCTAGTACCTTAATGTCTGCCTGAATACAACTACACATCGATAAATTGCAAAACTGAAAAGTTGGGTTTCTCCAGTAATTAGTTTTTAATAATTTTAGCTTAAACTAATGGAAACCTAAAGCGCATCTTTCCAGAAAATCTGAATCTACCGTAAGGCCATATTGTTTAATCTACAGTAATAATATTAGATTGCTGTAGGGTAGATCCATGGAGTGTACGCCGTATGCACAGAGAACTTCTTTTGCATAAATGGCTGCATAAAGCAGGTGCAGCATGGAGAAGGTCAGCCTGCAGCACTCGTGAGGTGTTAAGGAAGTCCAGGTTGCTCCTCAGCTTGTCGGCATTGTTGGGTCTGGCATCTTTCATCTCTTATTTGTTTCACCTTTATTTAAGGTGAAACCACCATTGAGATTAAAATCTTAACGCCGATATAGTGGCAAAATCCCATAACTCTCAGGGCCGGCTGCAACAGATAACAGGGCTTCCCAAACGATGACTGCGTGTGGAGATTTCACACAGGACCTCGAGCGACTTGGACCCTGATCTTCTCCACTCTTCCAGCACTCTGTGATGCTACATTTTGCCAAGTGAAATCCAGCATTTACTTTCATCTGAAAATATGTTTGTTTCCCTCCTCGGTCCAGGTAGGAGGCTTCTGACATTGTTACTGGCTCAGGTGTTGACCAAAACCAAGACGTGAAACTTGTAGCCCACATCCTGGACAGGTCTGTGTGGGATGGCTGTGGAAGGACCGAGCCGGCAGTCTTCCCAATGACTGTAAGCCAGAGCATGGTCATAATACAATATTTCTGTAATTAAGAAGCTTTATAATGGGTCTGAGGAATATCTGCATGTCAAAATCTTAGAAACTAACAGAAATAAACAACTGAAGTCTATTAAATCTAGATCCCTGAGCTTCACTTTTCCATCTAAATTAGTGTAGCAAGCTTGACAGCTGACATATATTTATAAACTGATACTGTAAAGACTCAAAGATTGTGGAGACTGTATGGTTTGTTTAGCTCCTGTATCATGTCAGAAAATGCTGCCTGTTCACTAACACTAGAGGGCAGTAGTTGGCTACCCGTGAAGCAAAGAGGAGAGGGTGTGTCTGTGTGGAAAAACAGCAACTCCAGACAATAAGCTGGAAGTCTGTTTCCAGCTGTGTCCAGACGCTGAATACATGTATGGCACTTTTCCACGGCTTGAACTCAAGAGTTTGAAGGAGCATTCTGCCAGTCGCTGTGGCGGACACAATCTTCATCAAGCGTGTTCCAGCGGGAGTTTGCTGTCCTGTTTGAGGCCGTGCTGCACAGCACAGTGCTGCTGCGTGGACGCCAGTGATGAAGCAGCTCCACGGCTTGCTCCAGTCCAGCGCCCTTTATGCTCGCGCTGATGTCACTTCCTACAGAGCCGTGTTTGCATAAGGGAAGTTCTACAAGTCATGTTATTTTTATTTTTTTTTGCAAACAAGTGCGTTCTGTTGGAGCCTTTTCCTCCTCCTACAGACCGACGCATTGTTCCCGCGGACTGACGTCACCTCTCTGGCTGCAGCGCGCCGCCCACGTCACACATGTCGAAGACTGCTCATTACAAACAGCGGCTTCTGGCATTGGCGCGCGCCCACAGCTCGTCGGGACCCTTGTGCTCTCAAACTGAGCTTTGTTCGTGATGCTATTAGCCCCGAACAGGGCCGCCGACAGCTTGCTGCACAAGTCACCCAGAAAATGAAGACTAATGCCTCAATGCCCCCAGTGGGCCATGGCCCAGTTTGAGCGCAGCACCGTCTTGTTATGGTTGGAAACACGAGGGAAATGTCAAATGCTGCTTCCTCAGCAACGACTCGTGCGCTGTACTGAAAGCTGCAGTCGTCTGGGTTCCAGCAGGAGTTTTGATCAACTATCAATGGCGGTTCTAGACCAAATTTACCAGGGGGGCCAAGGTGGGGCCAGTGTTTTTTTTACAGGGGCACAGAACATAAAACTTAAAAAACAATAAATATAATAATAATATAATATATTAATATAATGTAATAATATTAAGTGAGCCATATGTGGCTCTGGAACTGCAGGTTTAAGACCCCTGATCTAGCAGTTAAAACTTTGCCCCCAGCTCATAAGCTAAACGTGAAACATCTTAAGTTCTAAATTCTTTTTAGAGTAAAACTGTATAGGTAAAAAATAATATTGGTCAAAGTGACCAATCAGTTATAGTTTCTTTGCCATTGCAAATAATTATGAGAAGTGTATTTATTATCATGTCTTTAGTATGTATTTCTGAGCTGTGTGAAAACTAAATTTCGTTCTGTATGCACTCTGTGTATACAAAATGACAATAAAGAAAGTCTAAGTCTAGTACAGGGGCCATAACAGGGGCCAGAACCATTTCTACAGGGGCATGGGCCCCTGTTGGCCCCTGTCTAGAACCGCCCCTGTCAACTATGATTGGAAAATGTTACATTTTTGTGCTGGACTTCCTTTTTAAATGAAATTCTCAATGCAAACGATGCCCTGTGGGATCCTGTGGCACCAAAATGTGCCGTTCTCCTTACATTTAGTTTGTCTCCAGTGCAAGATGGCATTTATGGCATAATTCATATATAACCATATTTGTTCGGACTATAAGGCACAATTAAAACCCTTAAATTTTCTCAAAAACTGATGTTGCGCCTTATAACCCAGTGCACATTATATATGTGATTACCGTTGTGCTTACTGACCAACTTTATGTGGTACAATGCGCTCAACAATCTGTTAAAATGTGTAAGTATGACTTTAGTAAGCAACAAAGCGCTCCGCTCAATGGATATTCGGATAAAGGTACACTGTGTCACTACCTGATCAGACCCCTGAGCCGTCTACAAGACTGCCTGACTGTAACGTCTAAACTAGAAGTGCATTCATGTAAGGCAGCCTGCACTTGGAGTACGTGCTAGCAACAATAAACCAAGTAACTTGATTCAATATAAAGGTTACGTTTATTTTGGCCTTATGTTAGCAACAGGGTTGTGTCGTCCACCTACGCTGTCCTCCTGAGACAGATGGCTCTCCCTCTCAGTAAAGAGTTGTGTATGCGGAGGAGCGCACCGCAAAAAGGGAACTACAAGTAAGCTAAATTTTCTTGAAATGAGTGTATTTCTCCTTGATTTGAGCAGCTAAATTATTAGCCAATGGAATGAGTATTGTTACCCCTAAAATAAGAGAATTTGATATGCTGCACTTGAAATAAGATGACGGAGGTGAATTGTTCTTATTTTAATTGCAGAAACCTTTTTCCATTGGCAAACAGTCTTATTTACCAGCTCAAATCAAGGAAAAATACACTCATTTCAAGAAAAGTTGACTTACTTTTAGTTCCCTTAATGCAGTGCGGAGTGATATTACACATTTTAGAAGAATATTGAATGCTCCTTATAATCCGGTGCCCCTTATGGTTTGAAAAATACAGTAAAACATCATCAAACTGCTTTTGTTTAAAAACAAAAAGCAACGATTATTCCTACTGCTGTGAAAAAAAATTATATGAATATTACAGTGATAGTCATGCTATCTAAAACATATGCTCCAGGTTATTTTGATAAAGAATTCAGCAGCAGTGGTTTTCTAGTGAACTTTATAATTTTTGCTCTTCTCCTTCCAGTGTATTTCAGGTTTAACAAGCTGATGTCAGCTGAAAATGACCTCCCTTACAATGTCAAGTAGTTTTTCATCTGGTGTTACCCTAATAATTAGTTACCACACTTACTGCACATTTACTGTGTCAGGAGCATAACCATTTTCCACAATTGACCTTTAGTTGATGTCACCAGGCCGTTGCTGGATGTTAACTAAAGGAAATACGGGCTTGTTTTCAGGGTTTAGAAGATTTGGAAGAAAAACTCCAGCTTGAGTATCGTACTTTCATTATCTCTGAAGAAATGTGCACACCACCGTGTTATTGTGAAGTAACGATAAAACCATGATAAAATCTTTCTGATTTTTCAAATATAAAACGACAAATATCCTTGGCAATTCAACTGACAAACATATAACTCTGTTAGAATAAAAAAAAAAAAAGGCATAAACGTGCACACCGTTCCACTATAGTTAACATCGACCATCATTTACTATTACATGTTAATAATGCTCAGCTGCTCTAGTAATATTTTTTCCTGACATTTTGTATCCTTTAACTGAAGCCGGTTGAGTTAAATGATCCAAAGACAAAAGTATGTTGTATAAAATCAGTCAAGAGAAGAGCTGGGGGGAAAATCCTTCAGTATTAGACTTATACTACCATGGCACAGTGAAGCGTGATCAATAACAAGAGAGATCATGAAACAAAGCCGTTTCTCCATAATTGGTTAAAAAAAAGCCTCAGGAGGCGGCAGGAAGGCTGGCAGTGACAATGAAGCATCTGCATGTATTTCTGGTCTTCCAACTCTAAGAATTAGAGTTGGAAGACTCTAAGAATTAGAGTTGGAAGACAAAAGCCTGTTATTCCACCTAAAACACCCTGACCTGTCAAGTTTTCTAAAAACCTGTGGAGCGATGTGTTATGGTCTGATAAAATCAGACTTGAAAAGGCCGCCGAACGTAACAAAAAGAATCTCACCCCCACAGTGAAGCATGGCGGTGGCAGCATCATGACGTGGGAGTACAACTGTTATCATCAAGGTGGATGAACGCGTGAACAGTTCCTTACAAGCTGAATGTTAAGCATCCTCGTAAATACAAGCAGGCCTATGCATGCGAATCAACAGAGGAATGACTTCATCAGAGGAAAATCAAAGTTTTACAACGACCTGGCTGAAGTAAATCTGACAGACGATCTGTGTAGCCAGCAGATGATTGGCTGACAGGAGGGACAGTCACAGCTTTGGGCTTTGGAGTGAGCAAATATCACCTGTTCAAATGTAGGATGATAGAGACTTTATTTAGTTTTTTACTTAAACTGATGAGGCCCACGTATATATATATATATATATATATATATATATATATATATATATAGAGATATAGATATATAGATATATATATATATATATAGATTATTATTATATATATATATATATATATTTATTATTATTATTATTATTATTATTAGTATATATATATATATATATATATATATATATATATATATATATATATTATTACCATTACTACTTTTCCTGGTTAAATAAAGGAATAATTATATATATATATGATTTTTTTCCACATCATGGAAACACAGGATTTTAATAGGGGTGTGTACACTTTTGAAAGCTACTGCATGCAAGGGTGCTGTAAAAGCCAGAGGTTAGTTTCACAAAGTCAAAGCTAGAAAACCCCAAACACCTAATAATCCTATTTAAAACAGTGTTCTGTTGGTTCTGTTGGGTGTTCTGTTGGTCTTTGTGTAATAATCATGATTATTTTGTCGCAAAGTAGACCAATAAATCAACAAAACTATCTTTAAAAGGAAAAACAAATAAAACAGATCTTGCTTCCCAACCGCTGCTCCTCCAGGGTTTATCCTCCATCATACGTCCCCGAGATGAATACAAGCGCTACCTTCATGTAGAGATACCAATGTGAACAACAATACGTCGTGACACCTTTACAACTAAAGGTACTAGTAAAAAAGTACCGTAATAATCACGGTACAACAGAGGGAAACTAGAGCTTCCACCCACCGCCCTGTAATGGCGGCATCTCCTCGGCACTCACCGGTGATGCCCACTTTGTACAGCTCCCTGAACTTCTGATTGGCCGCCTCTCCGGGTACGTAGTCCCCGAGGCCGATGGTGCTGAGCGAAATGAAGCAGAAGTAGAAGGACTCCAGAAAGTTCCAGTTCTCCTCCAGCGCCGAGAAGATGGCGGCCGGGATGAGGAAGAAGCACGAGACGGCCAGCAAGCCCAGCAGGGTGGCGTGGACGATGGCCACCAGCTGCTTGGACAGGCCCCAGCGCGTGTGCACGTACGTGACGGGCCGCCGCGTGCTGAACACCATGATCCGTTGGACCACGGCGGTGAGGAAGAGGAGGGTGAAGGGGATGCCGATCATGGAGTAGATGATGCAGAAGGCCTTGCCGCCGTCTGAGAGCGGTGCCGTGTGACCGTATCCTGTTGGAGACAGACAAAAAAAAAAAAAAAACGACAATCTGTCAGCTCTGACGTGTGATTTCCCTGAGCAGCATTTGGGAAAGAGGCGGGGCGCAATTCGTTTGAATACGCTCTCAATTAGGCCGTGGGCCAGAATCTGTAGGACGCTTCCTTAAGAAGTTTCGTATGAACTGTCAGGGGGCAACTTTCTTCCACCAGGATAAGTTGCTACACATAGCAGTGATCTCAAAACACCAATGTTCCCACGTTTTCGCTTGCACATTAATAAGTTATAGCCGATAAAAAATCTAAACTGTGGCGCTCCGGTCCAAGAGGTCACGTGATTCGATTTTTGCTGCTCAGCCAATCAGATCGCTGTATTGTCAGCTGTGCGCGTTCATCAGTTCATCATGGCTGCGCTCGTAAGATGTTTGTATGCATTTGTTTCCAGATGAAGAAAGCCCAATAATAGCATTTTCTGGCGCCAGCTGGCAGAGATCTTGATGGCAAGAAAAAAATAAATAGCCCAGACCATCTGTCCATCCATCCATCCATCCATCCATTTTCTAACACGCTTATCCCCGCTGGGTTTGCGAGGTGCTGGTGCCGAGCTCCAGCTGTCAATGGGTGAGACGCGTTGTATAAACTCGTTGTGCCAAACGAGTTATCCCCTTCGGAATTTGTAGAATTTTGTATTGTATTTTTGAAATCAATAAAAGTTTTAACCTCCAGCTTTGTGAAGTCTAAATATTTTAAACATCACATTCTAGTAAAATGAAATTTATTTTTTTTAAACTCCTAATACGTTGTTCTATTTTTAAAAGAGACATATCTCGTTTTCTTAATACGGTTAATATCTCGATAAGGTTCTTGGTTGAATTAAAATCTTATTAAATCTGATAATTTTGGCTGTGCCTTTATTCAGTGTTCATTTGATCACACGTGAAATCCGCTTTATATAATCTATTCATGCGGGTTTAGCTACCAAAAAAGAAAAAAAGAGAACCAGCAGACAGCTGTGATGGACTTAGGAAGGTGGATTTTGGTTTCAGCAGACAGACATTCGACAATCTAATAACATAAAGCTAATATTTTCGTGACACATCTGGAAATGACCGTTTTCTTTCTCATAACGTATTATACTGGATGGATGGATGAACGATAATGTAACGACACCATTGCTATATTTCGTTAAGAAAAGTAAAACATCCTCATTTCCACGCCTAATAGGTTGGAAATGAGGCGGAGTTGACTAGATTCATTCTTCCAGCTGAATGCGCTCTTGGTGCAGGGAATACAAATTCTGGCGGGGATAAGTCGTTTGGCACAACGACACCTGTGCTATCCTAGCGCAGCAGGTCTTGGTGATATCACAGTAAATTGGGCAAAAGTCTGGACTATTTCTGCCCTGCGATGGACTGGTGACCTGTCCAGTTTATACAACGCCTCTCGCCCATTGACAGCTGGAGATAGGGACCGGCACCTCGCGAACGCAGGGATAAGCGTGTTAGAAAATGGATGGATGGATGGATGAATGGATGGATGGTCTGGGCTATTTATTTTTTTCTTGCCATCAAGATCTCTGCCAGGTGGCGCCACAAAATGCTATTATTGGGCTTTCTTCGTCTGGAAACAGACACAACAGAAACAACCATCTTACGGGCGCAGCCATGATGACGTGGTAAACTCGCTCAGCTGACAATACAGCGATCGGATTGGCTGAGCAGCAAAAATCGAATCACGTGACTTATTGGACTGGAGCGCCACAGTTTAGATTTTTTATCGGCTATAACTTCTTAATGTGCAAGTGAAAACGTGGGAACATTGGTGTTTTGAGATCACTGCTATGTGTAGCAACTTATCCCGGTGCAAGAAAGTTGCCCCCTGACAGTTCATACGAAAAGTCACCGTACAGATTCTGGCCCACGGCCTACAATGGGCAGCTGGTAAAAAAAAAAAAAAACAGCGATGCACTAACGGGGCCCTCAGGTGTCTCTGGGTGTGTTTCTGCAGGTTTCACTCCTCTTTTCTCTGAGCGCTTCTCTATTTGTCAGCAGAAACTCCCCCTCGCCTCAAACAGGTTTCAGCCACAGGGCGGGAATCAAGCATCTTTAGAAATTTTCAGTTCCCCTCGCGGACCTTCAGGTTTGCCTCCTTCGCTGCTTGATTTTTCGCTGAATTTTCCTTCTGGGCTAAACAGTTTGAACTCCTGCCTGGTAGGAATGTCAGCCTTTTGCTCCGGTAGTCTAAGATCCTCAGAGGTGAAGCAGAGAATCTCGCCGTCTGGACTAACCTGTCACAGAATAGCCATGTTTACCCGCATTTTTACCTGCAGGGCTGCTATTACTGGGCTTTTACATTTCAGAAGGAAACAGGGTACTAAACCAAGCTAGTTATTTACACACACACATATATACATACATATATATATATATATATATATATATATATATATATATATATATATATATATATATATATATATATATATATATATATATATATATTTATTGGTGGTTTTAAAAAAATTCCCAGTGAGTTATTATCTTCCTCTAAGAGAAGAATCACTTCCATCAAGCCTGTCTGCTTTTAAAGGTCAGTCTGGCGAACAGCTGCACTGATGTTTGTTCTGCGCAAAGAAGCCAGAACCAGGAAGTTCCCAGGTAGACATAAACGTGGGACACCTTTAACGCCATCCTCCTCATTTTTAATCGCATTGTTGCTGCCTACTTTATTAGGATTTCAAAGTTCCCTGTAGCAGAATATATTTTTGTCTAGCCTTTCTTCTTTTCTTTTTTTTTTCCAGCTTCCTTTGGGCATTCATTCAACCTCGAACAGAGGTGTTCTACAAGCAAGGTTTAAGAAAGTTTCAGTTTTAACAATGATACGCTTTAAAGTCCAATTAATGACACGCAGAAGAAAGCAAAGTTTTGTTTCTGGCTGCCAGAAGCAATGGGGGTAATACCGAGCCAGCCCCTCCCCCACGTGTTGCTGTGCACCGCGGCTGATGATATCGTTTGTCTGAATTATACTTCCATCAGAAAGACAAAAAATGTGTCTGTTTAGCTTTATTTACCGCATTTAAATGTGTTTTACTATAGCGCTTATTTCTCGTGTCTGTATTATCTTAGTTGCGTTAGGGCTGATTGCTGTTGTTGTTTTTTCTGTTTAAAGTAAAAACAATTAGAATGTTTTGTATATTTTTCCTTTCAAAGTGTGTAAATATTATAAGACAACGAAAATGTGGTATTTTTCTTGCTCAAGGTGTAAGTTTGCAGCTCATGCTATGAGTTACACGGTTATATATATGTAAAAAAAAAAAAAAAAAAAAAAAGCAGTTGGTATATGAACTTTAGAGTTATTATAGGATTAGGTTGATGCCCTTTTGAGGTCAGACATGTTGTAATGGGAGTGAAGAATGTTCTTGCAAAGTGCAGATTGTAAAATATCCTAACCCTACTGAGAGAGAAAAAAAAAGTTCCTGTAGTAGCATGACTCTTGTTTCTTGCATACAGCGCTAAACCTCCAGTAAGGACGAAATAAATTAATAAAAAAAATACAGAATTATGCTGTAGGTATAGGGCTTTCTGGAACTGCAGCATGCATTTAGCAATGAAACCGCAAAGCAAAAATGACAAGTCAAACAGCAGCATTTAATCCCCCGTAACATATATAAGATGAAGGTTAAAAAAAAAAGAAGGAAGACCTTCTTCTTGAGTTCCACGTAGACGTCTGCTAAGGTAATTATTATCATCAGGTTGATGTATGTTGCAACCTGAGATAACCGCGGCTGCCATGTGGTTACAGTGTCTGAGGCTCTGTGCAATGCATAGGCATGTAAGTGCGCCATAGGCGTCTCTAGCAGCTTAAATATGAAATGTAATTACTAAGGATTTGGTAAAGATGGGTGACCGTCAAGGCAACGTGGGCCTGCTGTTGCCTTAAATGTGCTTTCTGCTTTGTAAAATTGCTACAAAATCTGAATAAAGATGACACATTAATGGTCATTTAAATGCGTTTTGGTATGGTGCTTCTGTTCTGTCTTATGATTGTTATGAATGCGGCGTTACTTTAGGGGTTTTCGTATGCCGTGCTGCAAGGTAAACAGACACATACGTTGTGAGGATGGTTCCGCATCGTAGGCTGCAGCGCGGCCGGCCGGCTGGCTCGCGGCGGCCAGCGGCAGCATCACACGGCGGTGACCTACCTGTGGTGGACAGCACCGTGCTGGCGAAAAACAGCGACGAGGTGAAGTCCCAGTTCCAGTTGGCCGAGGCGTTGTTCAGAATCGAAACCCCGTAATTACTGGCCTCCAGGGCTTTCTTTAAAAAGCGCTCCAGTCGCTCCTCGGACAGACACTCGTTTTCCACGAGGAACTGCTTCTTGACGGCCCGCAGCTCCTGACGCAGTTGGTCCTCGTAGGGCAGCTCGACCGACGAGAAGACGACGGCGCCGAATATGAGATAAAGAAGGTAGCCCAGGATCAGAGAGACGAAATACCACGTCGATTTGTGATTCTGTATCAAACGCACACAGGAGTTGCTGGCTAGAGACTGGAGCATTGTTAACCGGTGGCTGAAGCACCTCGGTGAGGATTTAATATAGAAAAGTAATTCTGTCCTGCTGGAGAGACGGAGATGTTGCTAAGAGACAAAGCTCAAATGACTATGATTGCTCGCCGCCCCTCCGCGGAACCTACTTGGTCTGGTGATACCATCACGTACCGTCGTACGTCTCCAACGCCTCTGTCGTCACCCGCGGCACATCTCGCGTAAACGTTGCCCACGGTGGCAATGTGTACCGCGCGTCATTTACTTATCCGTAAAAATGATTTTGACGTTTCGCAGCTTTCAAACGCGTCTCCTTAAATTCGCCTCCATCGACAGTGTATCGTATTTCCGAGCTTTAATGTGCCCGTGAAGGCAGCGACACGTGTGCGAGTTTGTGACGTGAGCACTTTTGCTTCCTCTTGTATCGACTTGAGAAAAGAAACAAAAGAAAAGTAGCCTCGCCAGTTACAGTAAATACAATTAAATTAATCGAATTTAAAGGAAAGTGTCAGGAAAGTGTCAGGATCAAAAAAACAAAAACAAATGAAACACTGAAAAACTGGAGATTGGGATAATTTGTTTCAACATATAAAATTTGTCTCTGACTCCAGCCTACATATATATATATATATATATATATATATATATATATATATATATATATATATATATATATATATATATATATATATATATATATATATATATATATATATGTAGGCTGGAGTCAGAGACAAATTTTATATGACTTGCTTATATATATATATATATATTCTTTTATTTTATCTTTTTCTTAAGATGTCCTGTGTGTGGAAATGTAATAGATCAAAGGCATCCTAAATCCTAAATCAAACTGAGTTACATTGAGATACTGCAGCCATTATATAGAGATAAAGATAAAAAGAGATAAGAGGGAGGGAAATAGGAACTAGGCAACCAGGACTTTGTGAGTCACAGAAAATAAACTTTCACTTCCTCCAAGGGATACTATTTCAATTGGGATTTTGTCTGTCTGTCTGTCACACAGTATTTGTTATCCCCACTGACTCTCTTCTACAACACCTTTAAAACAATAACTGTGCCTTTGAACAACTTGGGAAACCCAAAATTGTGTCGTCATGATTCTGTAAGCTTCTGATTGGTTGATTGAGAAGGTCTGAGTCAAATAGAGGCACACTTACAGATGTAATTTAAGGCATACCTCTAACATGTTGTTTTGTTGTGTGACATCGCGGAAAATGTTTAAGGAATCAGTCAAGACATCATCAATTGCAGAGCCCCTCAAGCCTGGTTCACCCTGGGTGGCAATTTCCAGATGTGTACAGGTGCAATATTCATCTGTGAGTGGGCAGTGGGCCTGACCCTAACCCTAACTTTTACCAGTATATACCTAACACCAACCCTAACCTAAACCTAACTGACACTTTAGTGCTAAACCTAACCCCTAGCCCAGAAAAAAGTGAGGAAAAGGTCCTCACTTTACTAGTAAAATGAGCAAAAGATGATGTACTTGCTCAGCTGCAAGTACAATAACACACACACACACACACACACCTGGACACAGCCAAGTGGATATGAAAGTGTTTATGCTGACAGATCATTTGACACTTAGATTGCTCACAGGTGGACTTCATTTCCCTTATGGTGTGACTTTTGAAGAGAATTAATTACACCAGAACTTTTTTGGGGCGTCATAGCAAAGAGTGTGGATATAAATGCAGATGCCAGTTTTTGTTTTATTCTCCTTATATATATATATATATATATATATATATATATATATATATATATATATATATATATATATATAAAAAATAAAAAAATAATAATAAAAAAAAATATATATATATATATATATATATATATATATTTCTTACTCATTTCACTTCACCAACTTAGGCTATTTTGTACAGATTGAACAAAAAAGAAAGATAAAAAACTTCTAAATTACTGGTTGGAATGTAACAAAATAGGCAAATGTAATTCAATTAAATTCAAAACTACTTTATTAATCCTAAAGGGAAATCAAAAGCTGATGTAACTCATGTTGTCCAAGTTTCTTCAGAGTTGTTGAAGCTGCTGCTGGTTGTGGGCAGGAAGGATCTCCTGCAGTGGCCTGTTTTACAGCAGATCTGGAGAAGCTTCTGACTGAAGACGTCCTGCTGTTGTTCGACAAGCTGATGAGGATGCTCAGGGCTGTCTGTGATATTCTTCATCTTATGAACCCCTCTTTGCACAGTTGTCTCCATGGGTTTCAGAGCAGTCCCACGGACAGTGGGTGATGGTGAGTCAGTGGGTAGAGTACAGTCTTAAAACAGATTTGTTAATATCAACACATATTGAGTCAAAACCCAACACAATAATGTATCTATATAAGGTGTTCAATTTGACATAGTCACTGAATAGAGACCAGTTGCATGGCAACTGTAGTTGCCATGCAAATGGAAGGTTGTGTGTTTGATTCTAGCTCCCTCTTGTCACATGTTGATGTGTTCCTGGTTAAGTCATTTAACCCAATGTTGCCTTTACAGTTTCCCTTTAAAGTTTGCAGTGTGTGATTGGGTGAATGTGGCTCGGGTGTAAAGAGCTTTGCAGGGTCGGTATGACTAGGAAGGTGCCACATAAAGCCAGTCCATTTAAATTGTTGTGTTTCCTTTATCAGCTTGTTGAGCTTTTTTAAGTCACTGGATCTGATGCTGCTACTCCAACAGATGATAGCAGAAGAAATTGCTTTCTCCACATTAGACTCACAGTGTATAGAAGATCTGAGGCCTCTCTACCTTTCTTAAAGGTACCTTCACGCCAAATCCAAATGAGACATTTGGAGTGAGTGACTTACATGTTATACCTGTGTAAAGGTGCATTCAGGAGCGTATTAATGAGAAGCACAAATTGGGCAAACAGAGCAAAGCATAACTGCAAACAGTGCAGTAGATGCACGCATAGATCGAAGCAAAACCTCGAATAGAGCAAAGCAAAATTTTGCTTAAGTTAAAAAATCAGAACTTTTTTGTCAGTTTGTGTTATGTTAAGGGTTGCTCCTTGGTCATTTATTCAGTACAAAAATGTTTTTTATGTATTACATATTTAAGGCAGTAGGGCAATGATGGAGTTCCTGACCAAAGATGCCTGTAGTTTGTATTTCCCGGAGGAAGATCCATCCCCTGATGCGGGACAGCAGCTCCTCATGCGGGGGCCAGGAATGACGGACATACCACTGAAAGCTACTGTCATTCAGATGCAGCTACGGGTTAGTGGTACTTGCCAAACCGGATACTCTCTGGAGGAACTGGTGGACCTAGTGGCTCCGGCGCAGTTCTTCGGCTTTCCCCATTACATACAGCATCTTAGGTCGCCCTGTAAAATCCATCTCTACCACAGTGAGTTGAACAGACAAGAGGAACCAGCAAGTGGATAGACTTAGACTTAGTCAACCTTATTGTCATTTTGTATGTACAGAGTGCATACAGAACCAAATTTCGTTGCATACAGCTTACGACAGTGTAATGGGATTTCAGGTGGAATAAGGCAGCACTACAATACAATATAAAGTGCAGCAGTGATCAGATGTAACAGTGCAGGAGAAAAACAGTGTGCAAGAACAGTGTGCAGAGAATGTTCGACCATTGTTTATGTGCAAAAATAATGGTGCAAAAAGGCATTTGTATGCAAAAGTATCGTGCAGTGCTAATAATATGTGCAAAAATGCAGTAAATGTTGGGTTGTGTACTATTTAAATGGATAATAAAAGTTCAGCAACGTTGGTAGTGCTAAATAAAGATGCAGATGTAATGCAGAGTCCAGTTTAGAGTTCAACAGTATGATGGCAGCAGGGAAAAAGCTTTTGCAGACCTGCAGCGGATACTACGGAACCTCTTTCCAGAGAGCAGCAGGGAGAACAGTCCATGGTGGGGGTGTGAGGGGTCTCTGATGATGTTACGGGCTCGGGACACACAGCGCTGAGATGAAATGTCCTTAATGGAGGGAAGAGGAGCCCCGATAATCCTCTCTGCTGTCCTCACCACCCTCCTCACGTTCTTTCAGTCGGAGGCGCAGCAGCCTCCACACCACACAGAGAGACAGCTGGTCAGAATGCTCTCTATGGTGCTTCTGTAGAAGGTCGTGAGGATGGGTCATTCTCCATAGTGGAATGAGTCCTGTACCGATATTTGCTGAAAACCCACTGAGAGAGGAAAAAGCTGTTACTTCTGCAAAGTAGAATGTCCCATCACAGTTTGCAAGTACACTCATAAACAAGGACTTCACATCTTTGAGACATGTTTTCTAATCTGATGAAGCAAAAATCGCAGTGTATGGCCGTAATGACCATTGTTACATTTGGAGAAAAAGGAAGAAGTTTGCAAGCCTTAAAATACCTTCCCAGCAGTGACGTAGAGTAATGGCAGCATCATTTTCTGGGGGAAGTATGCTGTGGAAGGTACGTGTGCACTTCGTAAAATAGGAATCACAAGAAAATAATATATAATAATAAAAGTTAAAGCTTGGATGCACATGGATCCTTTAAATGGACAATGACCAGAATCATGCCCCCAAACTATTGTCAAACTGACTTAAGGACAACAATGTCAACGATGAGGAGTGGCCCTCACAAAGCCCTGAGCTTATTCTCATAGAAAATTTGCAGGCATAGCTGAAAAGGGGTGTGTGTGTGCAAGGCTTCTAACAAGTCTCAGTTACACCAAAATGGTGAGAAGCCTTTAGAAGGATAACAAAATGTTTCAACCAAGTGGTACAGTTTAAAGAATTCAACCAAATACTAAGAACACATACATGAACTGCTTAATTAGAAGAAGAAAAAAGATCTCCCCAAATAAATATAATTCTTCTGGCATCAAGCAAATATAAATGCATCTGGTAACCACTGACTGACTAAAACAACAAAAGGTCTCACCAAAGACACACACACGCACACAATAAAATCAACAATTTCTTTCACTTAAGCCTGAAAGTGGAAAATTTTAACCTGATTGCAAGCACAATTTATTTATTGTTCAATGCATTAATCATAAGTCTTACATCTTATATATTATTTCCAGTTTCCTGAAGGGAAGGCGTTATTTTTGTTCTGGCAGGTCAAAAGAGGATTTATTTTACCATGTTGGCCTCAAGCAGTTCACGCAGATACATAACCAGTTGTCCATAAACCTGTTTGGTTTGGGTGAGTGCAACAAAGTAAAGAATGCTAAAGGGCTCCAAAGGTCTTTTAGCCCTTAGCTGGGAGTTCCAGCACGTAATATAACAAAGAGCAAGTGTCAATCACCACATAGCTAACATAGCTAACATTGATTGACATGATTACTATTTATTCCATCTGTTGTTTATCAAATCATGTTAGTTTTAGTTTTATTATGAATAACTATCCTATAAACCTATACTGTGCTTCAATTGCTTTTTATGCATATTGACTGGCTAAACTTCTGTAACTGTGAGGCAGTTAACCTGCTTAAACTCTGCAGGCGTTTACAATTGTAAAACAATGTAGAATGTCAGGATTATTTTTGCAAGAACTGCACCTATTTCCACTAAACTCGTCTGTTCAGCTTGCAAGGGTGCTGGACTAAGATATCTTAAGTGTCTATTCTCTCATTATCCACTTAAAACTACATAGTTCTGAAATAGGGCAGGGAGTTGAACCTCAGTCAGTAGCCATTGCCAATATATAAAGGTGGTTAATTTGTTCAATGAAATATGGGTGTAGTTTCCTCATTAAATGGACTATTAAGTACCAGTCCTTTTAACGAAGACGATGAAGGTGGTTTAATTTGAAGTTTGGCTTGCAGTCATAGATTCCTGTGCTCATTAAATGAATGTCACTGATCTAATCTCTGCTACGACATCTTTAAAACGATATAAAGTTCTAAATGAGAGTATGTTTACGAGCAGAAGAAGTAGTGCAATGAATCACCCCTCTAAATCTTCCATCTTCCATCACACTTATCCCTGCTGGGGTCACGAGGGTGCTGGTGCCTATCTCCAGATGTCAATGGGCAAGAGGCGGGGTACACCCTGGACAGGTTGCCAGTCTGTTGCAGGGCAACACAGAGACAAACAGGACTAACATCCATTCACACACACTCACACCTAAGGAGAATTTTGAGAGGCCAACTTCACAGTTATGTGGGAGGAAGCTGGAGCACCCGGAGAGAACCCACGCATGCACAGGGAGAACCTGCAGAACTCATGCAGAAAGACCCAGGGTGGACTTGAACCCTGGACCTTCTTGCTGCAAGGCAACAGTGTCGACTTCCTACAATAAGCACCACTGTGCAGCCCCCCCTTCTAAATCAAACAATAAAATTCTTCAGAAACATTGACTTATTGTAGTGTCTCTCAACACAACTTACAAGTCTGTGTCCTAGAATAAAGATTTCTTCACCACTCATGACCAAACCATTGTACCAACAATCAAGGTGGGGTGAGTGTGGTATAAATGCACTGTTTTGCGCAGATGAAAAGTGCATTTTCTTTTTTTTTAATCTTTGTATTTTTATATTATTTCAAAATATAAGTTGCTTCTAGGCTCAGGAGGGGCTTCCATGGTGGGATGGGGGCAGGAGGTAGGTGGTTATTGTAGGAAGTCGAGTTTAGTTTATTGTGGATCGCAAGAAATGGTGACGATCAATGGGGAGAGGCGAGTATATAAACCTTTATTTCCAGAAGGATTTATACACCAATGGGATATTAATGTTTGTGTTGTCCGGTCCACTCATTACTACAAAATATGGCCTAAAAGTCTTTTTAAATTACTGCAGAAATAACCGCTAGCATAGCACTATTAACTTCCCAACATTAGTGCTACCACCGGGTCAATGCAACTAGTTTGTTTTAAACACAACGGTTGTTTTTGTTTCACTCTCCCATCGTTCAATAATGCTATGAGCGTTATTACAGCATTAATATGGAACATTAATGTTGATTTCATGGCACTTGTGTAACATTAGGATTAAACTTAAGATAATGTAAACATTGCCCACAGGAAATCCCCCGATGTGTCATTTCCGGTCGATTGTTTTTTAACTTGGTGGTTTAATCCTAAATTACCAGTTCGAGCCTTAATCATCTCCCAGAGAAATAATTGCATTAATAAAATCAAGAACCTGGGGTTCCACTGAATGTGGAAGTGGTGTGGGAGTGCCGTGCTGCAGCTGTACCTTGCCAGGCACCCTATTCCGCCTCTGCACGGTTGGACTCGGTTCACACAAGGCTCTTGTTGATGGTGTTACTCACTCATTGCGTTTTGCATTAGGCAATATGAACCTCTTAAAAAATAAGGTAATAATTTATAGGAAGCTGGCTCCCTGATGTGGTACAGACATTAGGAAGTTGGAGAGAAAATGTCGCTCTACACACCAAGAGGAATCCTACCTAATCTGAAAAAAAAAAAAAATCACAAAATGTACATATGAGCATATTTTTCATCTTTAATAGAGGAGAATAAAAATAATCTTTGGTTTCTTTTTAGTACAGTTGCCAAACTTACACAGTCAGGGCTCCTCTCAGCTCTCAGTAGTAATGACTTAGTAATGGGATTCTTTATAAATGAAATTGATTCCATTAAAAATAACATAATTGTCAACCTCCCAAACATGATTTCTTGGTCCTCTGTATAAGAGGCAGCATTGGAGGAATCTTTAGAACCTAATTGGACTGTTTAGACCCACTGGAACTTTCTGAGTTATTTAAAATGTTAGCTTCATCTAAACCAGTGGTCAGCAACATGGTGCCTGCAGACACCGAGTAGACCCTGAGGACAACATGTGGCGCCCACGAGCCTGTTCTAAGAACAGTGCTACCAGCCAGTGAGCTGCATCTAAAACTTTATTTTATTCCATTACTCATGTTTATTCACACTTGCACATTTAAGATATATATATATATATATATATATATATATATATATATATATATATAGATATATATATATATATATATATATATATATATATATATATATAAAAGCATGAAAATATGTTTATTTTACATTACATTAAGGTAAGTTCAGACTCTTCTAGTTCAAAGGTCAGTACAGCCATTCATATGACACAACACCAATAAAGTAGTTCTCAGTTTCAAAAAGGTTGGTGACCCCTGATCTAAAACTTTAACTTGTATGTTAGACCAAATCCCAACCAAGATATGCAAGGAAGTATTCCCTTTGATTACTGTCCCATTTTAGAATTGATGTATCTATCCTTAGTAAACAGATATGTACTACAGGCTTTTAAAGTAGCTGTTATTAAACCTTTACTTAAGAAACCCTCTCTTGATCAAAATAACTTAATAAATTACAGACCTGTATCTAATCTTCCTTTCTTATCTAAAGACCTTGAGAAAAAAAAATTCTAATCAAGTATGTGAACATTTACACAGTAATGATCTCAGAGCTCATCATAGCACTGAAACAGCTCTGGTGAAAGTCACTAATGATTTTCTCATGGCCTCAAACAATGGACTTGTGCCTGTAATTGTCCTGTTAGATCTTAGTGCAGCAGTTGATACAGTTGATCGCAATACTGTCCTAGAAAGACTTGATCGCAACACTCCTAGAACGACTTGAATGTGCTGTAGGTGTCATGATTTAGGTTTTTGTTTGTCAAAAATCAGCCTTCACCTCTAAGGCATCATCCAATCAGCTCAGTCTCCCTCCAGCCACCACTCTGCTCTAGATCAGCTCCACCCGTTGCCACTAATTGCAGTCAACTCGGCTTACCTGTTCACCTGTCTACATGTACCTGTCTCAATCAATCCTGCATCTCGTGTAGTGTGATGTGCCCTGCCTCTACCAGTTCCTGTGTGCTCAGCCATGTGGACTCTTCTGATAAAAGTTTCCTGTGTCTGCGTGCTACACAAGTGTGCCTGTTTCCCCATTAGTTCCAGCTGCTTGCTCTGCCCATTCTGGTGATTCCCTGGTCCACATCACCTGTTCTGGTCTGTCACTACCTGTATCTGGTCTCCTGCTCTGCACCTTCATCCATGATTCACCTGTTAAGTCTGGTTCTGCTTACCTGCCTCATCTACCACGACTCATCCCCTTCAATAAACCTTTTGAATCATAACTCTGTGTTTGGTTGAATACCTGCCTGCCTGTGGACCCAACTTTTTTTGTTTTGTTACAAAGCTTATAGTTAGAGTGGCTTAGGTTATTGTGAGCTATCTCTGTAGTTGTGCTGCTATAGGATTAGGCTACTCGAGGACATCAATATCTATTTTGCACACTCTGCTGAGTTCTCCTACTGTTCTCCAATTTAGCATTATTTGTTGTTATTTCAACCTTTAACTTTATGTTAAATTGTAGGTACATCTGGTCTGGCGTTCTGTTTATCTGCGACACCAGCCAGGATGGCAGATCATCTGCCATTACACATCTCTAACTCAGAAAACATTCCTGGATCAATGTGTGCTTCTGTGCTCTTTTGTGTCTCTGCTCTGCCAGTCAGTCGTGGCAGATGGCTGTGTTCACACTGAGCCTGGTTCTGCTGGAGGATATCTTCCTGTTAAAGGGGAGTTTTCCTCTCCACTGTAGCTACATGCATGCTTGGTATGAGGGATTGCTGCAAAGCCAACGACAATGCATACAAGTGTCCACTGTGGCTCCATGCTCTTTGTGAATACTGCTTGTCAAGACTCAATGCAATCCGCTGGGTATACTTAGATAGGAAACTTTTTGAGCAATCTGTCTGGATGATTTGATCAAATTTGACTATATATAGTCCCTTGGTGCTATATGAACAAAATTGAAGTGAATTGGTTACATTTAAACAGATTAAAATTACACACAGGGGGATTCTATTTACTAATCAGGTGACTTCTGATGGCATTTTTGGCAACAGTGGATCTTTAGGGGTATGGGAGTAAATGGGTATAAATCTGCTAAATGATTTTCATTTATTAGAATTTTTGAACACCATATATAATTTTCCTTCCAATTAGACATTGGTTTTGTCTGAAAAGTTCAGCTCGATGCAGTGTCTTTATTTTGTGCCAATTCACACACAAAATAATCTCAAAGTCATTTACAAGACCAACAGATCCAATTTATATAGAGAAATATACTCGCAAATGCACAAATAAATAAATAAATTCCAAGTTTGATTATTCATCCTCACCGGTCAAGTTGTGACCAAACGACAACTGATTCATTGTGACTCTGCTCTGACGATAATAGCAGCTTCCCTTCTCGGTTAATATGACAGCAGAAGTGACCTATCCGGGCCGCCGTAGTCATGAAAGGCTGTGTTGCTCCTCCTCAATGAACGTTGGAAAAATGGCGACGGCATACGCACAAGCGAGAGTCTACCGTGCCGGCGGATAGAAAGTGATTTAAAGACACCAAAATTCACCTCTAGTGCAAAGATTGATCGGTGCAAAGTGCACCAGAGACCGATTAGAGATGGCGTTGCTCATGCACCGGTAGGAGCAAGAAGCCACTTGTTCGCTATGGAGCCTCCGGACCGCAACAAACCGAGCAGGTATGTTGGATTTGTAGAACAGACTCTTCACCAGCAGCAGCCCGTCTTGCCAAATAGGGAGCCGCGTTGAAGCTGCACGGGAGCGCTCGCGTACCCCATCAGAAACCGACTTCCTGTCAAATAGTGTGCACGTTGATGCATTTGCAACAGTGGAGTTGTAAACTTTTTTTTTTTTTTTAGGGGGGTGGCGGTGGTGGGTGTTAAGGGATGGGGGGGTTGCTGATAGGTTTGTGCAGACATTCGTCCCTCAGCAGACCGCTGGCGTCCACAGCGAAGCGGGGGATGCTCTGCAGACGCTGAAGGTAACGCCGGGGAGGAACTGTGAAGCGACATGTCAGGGAGCTGCTAGCTAAGCTCTCCATGTAGCCTGACAGTTTATTGTTCGCCAGCGAGTTGCTCCCCGCAGGCAGGCGGAGCTCAGGTTGGACCATTTCGGTAAAAAAACAAACAAAAAAACAAACGTATTATGGACGCTTTGTTTAAGGGGTTCGTTTTTTTTTTCTTCCTTCGAGGTTTCCAGACTTTGTGCTTCATCATAACCGCGAAGCGCAAACTTTGCTGACTTCAGCTAGCATGTTGCTTCCCACTGGTGTTGTCAATCCAGAGTTTTCGCATATTTTCTGCACGGTTTGTTTTGTGCATGTGTATTTTTTTCCCCTTTCCTCTCACAATTATTCTCTGGAAACGTCCAGACATTGTTGTCGATATTTGCGAACACGAATGCTACGTGCGATGAGCATTTCTGCAGGATCATAGGCGAATGCATGCTGCTCTTCTCCTTCTTCTTCTTTTTTTAAAACGTTTACCATGAATGCACGTCTCCTTTATGAAAATGCTGATGCGGTTTTTTTCCACGACAGACACCCAGGAATCTGCTGTTATGTCTTCCCCTCTCCTCCCTCCTCTCTCCCCGCAAGCAGTTGTTTGTCTGCACGGAAAGTAACTTTTGGGGACATTTATCGTGTAGAATCAGGGCTCGTCATTGGCCATAATCTTGGTTTTCAGTAAGTAAGCAGTCCTTTTCTTTAGTGGTTTGTTTCACACGCAGGAAAAAAAAAAAAAAGAAAAGGGGATTGTGCACTGGCCGGTTGCTATTACCTCTTGTGGCCACTCAGTCGAAGTGGATACACAAACAGTTTGAGTGATTGTGCAACACTGACCCTGTTGATGTTTTCGCTGTCCAGCACTGTTGCATGGAAATGATAATTATAATTATGACCTCCTCGCACAGCAGTTGCTTTTGTTTCCAAACCATGTTTAGTTTGTGCACCGATTGGTATCGCAATGCCGAATCAAAGCTTTTAATTAGAGGCGCACCGATCAGGCTTTTTTTTTCCTGCGCTGATTTCTGTGTTTCACTGAGGTCTGGCCTGCTGATTTAGATTTCTTTTTTCTTTTTGTTGTTGTTGTTGCTGTTGCTGTTGTTGTTGCTATGGTGCTGCAGCTGCTTCGATAGAGCTCATAGATTTGATTTCAGCTAAAAGTGAAGGAAAAAAAATGAAGCGCTACTCCATCTAAGCTTACGGTATTCTTAAACATTGTTTTTAATTGAACTCCTAAATGAACAACATAGTCAGGAGATGCACCAATCAATGGGCAGAAATGAAGACGCTAAAGACTGCTTAACCTCCTTAAGACCCGATCATTTTAGTCCAAACATAATCTTTTTGATGCCTGAAAATGATCAGTTTCTCTTCACAAATTCTATCTATCTATCTATCTATCTATCTATCTATCTATCTATCTATCTATCTATCTATCTATCTATCTATCTATCTATCTATCTATCTATCTACAATTGATCAAACTGGTCTATTTCATTTTTTTTTTAGGTGTCTAAAAGCCGACTAAAGTTCTCGGGTCATAAGGGGTTAAAGGTGTCATTTCGCCTTTAAAGTATAGACCATTTGCAGTGCTCTGCAGTCAGAGCAGAACCAGGAAGAGCGAACGTCGCTTCCCAGCAAAACCCCTGCAGCTGCAACTCTGCATCGTCTCCTTTTCCAGTTACTTTGAAATTTAAATAAACAGCGGAGCTGCAGAAATCCACCAGCCAGAGCTCGGACACAACCGTTTTCCCCTGATCAGTTCGGATCACTGACCAGCTAGTCTTGTACTCATAAAATGTGAATATTTTTCATGTTTATTAAATGCATCCAAGCTAAAAGCTCCCACCATGTTGTTGGATATAAACGTTAGGGACTTATTTATCAATGCGTAATTGGGGACAAGCTTGGAATTCCTTAATTTTGTGCCTCCTACAAAGGTAATATCCTATCAAATAATTTGCACCACATTTGTTTCTCCTTTTATATGTCTTTAGGCATCTGCCTGGAAAAGGCTGATCTGAGCATCTCTAATCACAGTGTATGATTTAGGCTGATGGGTTTATTGGCTACAATTTAGTTTTGATGCATTTAAATGAATAGGAAGAAAATCTTTTTTTTTTTATCTTTTTTTTAGCATTTGACCCGTGCATGAAAAGAGAATGCATGCAGCGATCCTCTGGACGCTCAGTCGGTGCATGTCCGTCTTTTCCTTCTGTTGGAAAGCGACAATGCACACCTTCTGCAACGAAAACAACACGCCTCCCGTTTTGCTCCAAGCGCAGAGCTCTGCAAATAAACACCATTTTAAAACTGAAATGGGGCCCGTGCATGCATGCATGCAGAATTCAGCTTTACTTTGCACCACTAATCGAGCCTGGGAGCACAGTTCAAACTCTCAGCTCTCTCTCTCTCTCTCACTCGAGAAAGATGAGTTACGTGCTAGCTCTGCAATTGAAGGCTATCTCTATCTCTGCAAGTACAGAGGTCCTTTGTCAATAATGCCTCGTTCTCGGTCAGTCTGAAGACATTGTGGCTCACAGGCATTCCAGAGATTTCAGGATGTGGTGCACTGTGTGCTGCAGATTGCTGCCTGGAGCCCCAGAGCCTCTCTCTTTGGGTGGAACTCATTAATGTCTACATTTGCTGTCGGCCCAGGCTGGCAGAATACAGACGGATGGCCCTCTTAACGTCTCCTGACTGCATCTTATCTCTGCCCACACCTGCTGTGGAGGAACTCATTTTTTTCTCTCACATTCTGCCATAATAATCGGCCATTTCCTCCGTGTCTCCAAAACTCTGATTATGAAGGTGCACACCAGAGAAGTCCTGGATATGCATTGATCTTCGTGTTTGGCATTTTATGTTGTTAGCACGCATGCCTGCAAGCGAAAGTGAAAGCTATATCTCCTGCCAACGAGGGCGAGGTTTCCGATTAGGTTTTAAAGGTAGAGAGCAGACAGCTGCAGGTCGTCCGAGATGAATAAAAGTCTCTCAGCTTTCCTGTTTGACTCATGCTGTAGCCGCGCAGTGAGCAAAAAATCTCTCCTTTATTTTAACGGGACAAGGAGTTATTAGTCTGGGCCTCCGCCGCCGCATTCGGGCCCACAGCGGTTTCTCCTCCACTTCAGCTGCACTGTAATTTAACCGTACCTTAGACGCACTATCCTGCAGGATAAAGCTCCACTGTTGCACGCGAACGTGCCCTGCGCGGCCGGTTGCACGTCGGAGAGGCCCGGGAGGGTCCAGCCCTGGCAGTGTCGCGCTGTTCCCCGCGAACGGGCGTGGCCGAGTACGGCGTGGTTATTGTTTGCGAATTGTGCCGTACTCTGATCCCAGGACTGTGATCTGTGCTTCTCTTTGCCCTTCAATGCCAGTTCGTACGAACGGGTCAGAGATTGGCGTTGCAGAATGCGTCAGATTGCAAGTGCACAGGCTTTTTTTTTTTTTTTTTTTTTTTTTTTTTGCACAACATCAGCAGTTTCCTATGAGCTGAAAGCAGTAGCTAGTAGACACATACTTTTTTTTTTTTTTTTTTTACAGTGGGGGGTAATCAAAGTATGTCTTCAGCCTGCAGAGCTTCAGCTATGCCTGCATGACCTAATTAGAGCAAAGTGTGCTCTTGCAAAACTCCAGCCACCTTTTTCCTCCTCTTCCTCTCTCCCGAATGATAATAAAAAAAAAAAAAAAAAAAATCCCCTTTAGTTTCGGCATTGTAAGCAAGTGTGCTCACTAACCAGCTGTGTGGCATTCAGCCGTGGGCCTCACGGGCCACGTGTCACAGCGACACAATGGGGGTCCCCCATGCTTGTACAATGGGGTGGTTGGTCGGTGTCAAAGGTCAGCCCCCTCCCCTGACTCTGGCAGCCTCCGGTATTGCCGCGTCTGTCGCTATTCAGAAAAGACTTTCGTTTTTTTTGTGCTGTTTATTATTCGCTTAGTGTTCCTACTCGGGGTGGGGTGGGGGGGGGGGGGGCACGAGCATTCCTCTGGCCTTTTTATTGGACTCCCAATGAGCCATCAGATGAGCCATTGAGAGCAGCCAGACACCATCTGCAGCGATAATTCACTAGCGGCGGCCGGCGGGGAGCAGCTTGCCGACCGCGGTGTGGCCGTAGTTAACTGGTGGGACACAAAGGCCCCCTCAACTTTCTCTGTGCAGTTGGTGCGTAGGTTTAGGGAAATGTAAGATAAAAAAAACGAATCAGAAGAATCTTCTCGGCCTTTAATACAAGTAGCCAACAGCGGCGGTGGCGTCCCTGCTTCCTCCTTCATTCCCGAGTGATTTAGTCATGCTCTTTTTGTGTTGACAAGCTTTTTTTTCTTTTTTTTTTACTTTAGGTCAGTTCCCTCTCTTATGCATGTACTATTTTTATCTTCAGACGTAAAACAGCCCTGCATATTTTTTTTTTCTTCCAATATTCACATGGCCTAATTGTTGTTGTGTAATGCGTGCCAATACGTCACTGTGACGGCAAAGGTGCGCTCGGGCAACAGGTTTCTGAAATATGTAGTTGCATTATTACAGGGATAAGAATCTAAGGAACCTGACATCAAGGTTTTGCTGCTTTAAGTTGTTTTTAGGGCTGGGCGATATGGATTAAAAAATAAATCTCTGATTTTATCATACCAAATCCGATTAATCGATTTATTTTTTTTTTTGCTCCTTTTTGTTTCATAAAAAGAAATTAAAGAAATTATTTTAAAACCTTGCTTTTTATGTCAAGCATTTCGTCAGGGAGTTGACCTGAATTCAAAGTGCAACTAAAAACAAGCTTTGAAACATGCAAAACAAGATGGCAGCCGTGCCATTATAAACAATGAAAATATAACAAAACATTTGCTGCTAGTGGTATTACACATTGAGCTAAGAACAGGCTTCACTGCACTTGTAAACTTCAAACTAATTAAAAAAAAAAAGTAAATAAAGTACCTCGCATTATGGTAAAAAAAAGTTTCCACTTAACAATATTTTGACAATAATTTTGCCTAAACATATATTCAGCATTACATTCTGTTCTCTTCATGGAAACCCAATGAGTGTATTGGCAAAATAAAATCCAGATTTTCCAAAAATGAAATCTTAAAGAATTGTAAATTCGAATTAATCGATTAAATCGATTTTATCGCCCAGCCCTAGTTGTTTTCTCTGACACACTGTGTGTTTTCTGGCCCTCTTGTACTGATGGATGTTGTTTTATTTTAGCTACATTTCCACCCACCCATACTGTCTCTTTGCGGTCGCCAATTCGGCGTTAGATCTTGGAAATAAAAAGGATGTGTTGTCAGTCTGCCAAAGCCATTTAGAGACGGGGATCCGATGGTACGGTCTATAGATTCTGGATATTCTGGAATTCATAAACTAGCTATTATGTTACAAAAATAAAAAACATTTACCGGTTTTAATGATTAAAACGGTGAAATCTAGGATTCGTTTTGCAGGTAGTGTTACTTCTTTAAATTGATTGCCATTCAAACCCGTATTTCGTAACCCCGACTAAAATAACAGTTTTCTTGCTTGGCCGTCAAATCAATGTCACACGCTTCAACAGACGAAAGCATAAGAAAGTGACTTTAAAGCAGAGGTATTTCAGCCCCCAAGTCTTAAATGTAGCTGGAAGTTGGACTTTCTGATTATGACTTTCTGATTTTGTCCTCGCTCCATGCAGCCTTAGGAATAGTGAGCTGCTAAGTTAACTTCTACCTAGCTTTACGTAGGTCTTTGTTTGTCTATGTAACTTCTCAGATGTCCTGCACCATCGGCGTTGAATCTGATTCTTGGCTTGTACTAAGTAACTAACTAATATAATATCAAGCTTTATGCCTAAAGCATTTTGACAAGAATCTATTTTATAGCATCAGTTCAGCAGATGAACTGAGACAGTTTCCTTCCAACCTCCACAATAAACATGTTAAACAAACATGTCCTGAACTCAGTAGTTCGATTTTGTGTTTTAAAGCTAATTTAAAGAGATTACGGTATTCCCTTTTCTCTTGAAAACCACTTCCTGTTCTTACCGTCATATCTAATGTAGTAACGTCATCTCTTTTATTAATCAGAGACTGAAATTATTAAAAAGTCTAACCCGCCATAAGAATAACAATAATTATTTAAGTAATCATTTATGCATAGTGGAGACTACATGCATTATCTATATGTCGGGTTACTTTACATGTAAATTACATTTTTTTTTTCAATCTGGAAATGGTTGAATAGTCGCCTTTTTTATATCTATATATTGCGTTATCTAAAATTTTATTATTGAGGAAAAAAACAAAAACATTCTATAAATGTGGCGATGAAATGTTTTGCTTTTGTTCCTATACATTTATTATGCACATATTCAAAATAAAAATCAAATAAAGATTATTCAGTCATTCATTTTTTTTTTTTCAAACTATTTTTATCTCAGCCAAACAATTTGGGATTTGGAAGCAGGAAAATCATGAGAAAAATGTCTTTTTTTGCTGTAAAATAAATATCATCCCCTAATGTTGGGATTGTTCGGATGCAATTAAGCTGTTAACCTAAGTTAACCTCTGATGGGATATATCTCTAAGGACTAGTATTACTTTTAAAAATGTTAAAGTTCTTTTTGCCTTGTGACATAACTGATACATCTAGACCTGCACATGCATTGGCAGCAGGTGCCTGTCAGTCTACAGCTGCCCGAGGACTCATTGTGTGTTTTGTCTGACGTTCTGCTTTGGGGCAGATGGGCGACAGAATCTGGACGTTTTCTCTTCGCCTCCTCAAAAAGCTTCGCCAACTGATATCTGGATTATCCCCTCCGCCTACTTTAACAATCGCTCTCCCCAGGGGAAAAGGGGATCCAGCCTTTCTCCTTTTATATTTCCACTACACAGATGTTAACAGGCACGTGTTGGGGAATGCTTCCCGGTCCCGCTTAGATGATTAATGAAGGGAGTCGTGGGGATCGGCGAAGATATAACCCATTTTCATTCAACTCCTCATCTGTTTCTTTCTTGTATTTTTTTGTGGGGGGGGGGGGGGTCAAACTCTCCAGCCTTTCTGTTTTAATCCTATTAAAAACGCCTAAGAAAGACTTTGAAGGACAAAGCTCTTGACATTGTAATCTGGGAAAGCGTGCCGTTTGTTCCTGGTTTCCAAAAGGAAAACCTTACAAGTCACGCTGCGTGATTTCCTTCAGCAGAATTGCAGCCAGGCTTCACTTCCATATCGAGTCCAATTCTTGTTGAGTAGAAATGCACTGATCTCAATATTGGTGACTGGTTTCTAATCTCCTTTGATTTGCAAACATACATTTTTTTCTTTACAAACTAATTAAGCTTAATAAAGCTGGAACATTGAAAAAGTATTATTTTCCCTTAGCCTTCCTGTTCAGAGCATTTATTATTTATAACAGGATCAGAGGTGACTTCACATTGCTGTCACGTAGGAGTCACTTTAAAGCGAGATTATTTCATCATCTCAAAACAAAGACAAATTGTCAACAGAATTAAAAAAATTATCTGGAATTTGGATTACATATTAGAGGTTTCTGTTATAATTACTATTGTCAATTACAGCCCAATAAAAACAAATGATGTCCTTAAAAACACATTTAATAATGTGACTTATATTAAAACAAAATTCAAAATATGTTTCATCAGGACACTAGTTGCATAACGGTGTGTGATTTTTATCACTAAACTGCAGTCACTGTACTTCATTTTATTTTTGAATCCATTGATATTTATTGATGCTCTAAAAAAAAAAAACAATGAAGAAAATAGCAGAAATAACAATCCTGACGATACTTGCACTTTTGGGAGTTTTCAGATGCCACTAATTTGATATCGTTGTCAAGATAAACTCAAATTCCTATCAAAAGAAATATTTCTCAATAATGATAAAACGATACAATAAAGGCCCACCGCTGTAACAACGGTTAAAATGTCTAAAAGATAAAATGCAGTAATTGTGCTGTAGGCCACTGAGCCTTCCTGTTATCCGCTGGAAGTCGCGCTCTCTGTAACTGCGTCGCAGCCTGAATAACCAACATGTTTTTTAGAAATCCAGTTTACATAGCTTCTGGCTTCCTCTGACTTCCTTTTTCTAACACCTTACTGATACTGAAGCCATCTTCACCGAGTAATGGCATCCGGAACGAGTGTGTACTAGGGTGTAGTGTGTTTACTGACTGGAAAATGATCCTTTTTTTTTTTTTTGCTTCCCCGACCAGGCCAGCCAACAGTCTAGAGCAGTGGTTCTCCATCCTGGTGCTCAAGTACCACTGCCCTGTGTGTTTTAGGTGTCTCCTTGCTGCCACACACCCGAATTATACGAATGAATGATTAACAGGCTGCTGCAGCTCCCGATGGCTGCCGAGGAACTCATGCCATCTTTTGAATCAGGTGTGCCGCATCAGAGAGACGTCTAAAACATGCAGGGCAGGGGTGATAAAGGACCAGCTAAGGGACCGCGAGTTCAGCATCATAACGATTCATCATAATCTCTTAGGCTACGTTCACACTGCAGCCTGAAATGACCCAATTCCGATTTTTTTTGCCCATATGCGACCTAGATCTGATCTTTTTATGACAGTCTGAACAACACATATCTGATCTTTTCAAATGCGACCTGTGTCTGTACGGCCGGGTCGCATTTATCCGACCTCTACGTCACCGATACTCGACAAACGTCACTAATCTGCGTCCTACTATGCAGAAGCAGGAAGAAAGACGACACCAGGGGCGGTTCTAGACCAAATTTACCAGGGGGGCCAATGTGGGGCCAGTGTTTTTTCACAGGGGCACAGAACATAAAAATTAAAAAACAATAAAATGGTTAACTGTAGGTTTCAGACACCTGATCTAGCAGTTGGAAACATTGCCCCCCTGCTCAATACGGCTAAAGGTGAAACATTTTACGTTTTAAATTATTTTTAGAGTAAAGCTAGGTAAAGAAAAACATTGGTCAAACTGACCAATCAGTTATGGTTTATTTGCCATTGCGAATAATTATGAGAAGTTTATTTAACATCATGCTTTTAGTACAGGGGCCATAACAGGGGCCAGGGCCATTTCTACAGGGGCATGGGCCCCTGTTGGCCCCTGTCTAGAACCGCCCCTGGACGACACCCACAGCGGACTACAATGAGAATAGCATTCAGTGGACGGAAAGCTCCGGTTAGAAAATAAATTAATGACCGCAAAATGCGCGCCAGCATTATAATCCATGTTTACTTCCGCAAACACTGAGGACGCTTGCTACGTGTGACGTCATCGCGTCCTCAGCTGCACATGCGGGACACTTAAGTTGTATGAATTCAGTTCACACAGGAGATCACATACAAATCGCATATATTTGGAAATGTGAACGAGCACGCAAAAAAATCAGATTTCACAAAAAAAAAAAATCGGAATTGAGCATTAAGACCTGCAGTGTGAACGTAGCCTTAGTGTTCTTGGGAAAACTTGTTCAGTATGGTTGATGACATGGCAGGCACGGATAATGATTATGGATTTGTCTCTCTAGCTGCTTAAGCCTCCGTTTTCACCATAGGTTATTAAACTATCTAAACGACTTACTAGTCACACACAGACGACCGCTGTTCTACATTTAGAAAGTTGCCAGACTCAAAATGGGAAGAGTTAGTCTTGAGACTCGCTGCTTGTTGCTGCGCACATCCAGTCAGTCTCGTTACCATTTAGGCAACATGTTTGTTTCTCTTTAAAGGAGGTTTTAAAGAGAGACGATTCGGCCGACAACTCGGCACAGTTTGCTCTTGTTGACAAATTTCAATTTTGATATGACTGGAAAAATGCATGATAGGGCTGGACGATATATAGAAAAAAAGCATATCAATAAAATAGAAATCATATTGATCGATATCGATAATTATCACAAAAATTCTAAATATACATTTTAAGTGCAGTTCTGGCCATTTTATGCTGTTGCTTGATGACCTATTTTTAAATAAATGAATTCAAACACAACCCTTTTATTGAACCAACTTTTTACAAAAACTGTAAGTGTTAAAAAAGAAAAAAAGAACATGTGCTCCCTGATCTCTCTGAAGGCTCATGGAGCTTCCCTGGGTTTGTGATTGGTTGGGAGGATGTGATGACTGTAGTATTAACCTACACGATGGGCTAGAATGCAATGTTCTTTTATTGAACTTTTTATTGACCCCTGTTTTTTTTTTATATTGAACCACACGTCTATCGATCGATATTTATCGTTATTGAATTATCGTCCAGCCCTAATGCAGGATTTCCTTTAGCATCCCCTCCAGTTCATATTTGATTCTGTAAATACGACACTCCAGCCCACGTACTTTATAACGTCGACATATATATTATATATATGTGTGCTTCTGTGCTTTTTTGTCTCTCTTGTTGTGTCTCTGCTCTGTCTTCTGTAACCCCCAGTCGGTCGAGGCAGATGACCGTTCATACTGAGCCTGGTTCTGCCGGAGGTTTTCCTTCCCGGTAATGGGAAGTTTTTCTTCCCACTGTCGCTTCATGCTTGCTCAGTATGAGGGATTGCAGCAAAGCCATGTACAATGCAGATGACTCTCCCTGTGGCTCTACGCTTCCCCAGGAGTGAATGCTGCTTCTTGGGACTTTGATGCAATCAACTGATTCCCTTATATAGGACATTTTTGACCAATCTGTATAATCTGACCCAATCTGTATAATATGATTGAACTTGATTTTGTAAAGTGCCTTGAGATGACATGTTTCATGATTTGGCGCTATATAAATAAAACTGAATTGAATTGAATATTTCTCCCCTTTCATTTTATCCATTCAGGCAGGCCAAGCCAGCGGAAGATGCGTCCCAGCAGAACTCCGAGGTTGACGACTCCTCTGACTTCCCCAGCGAGGAAGACGAAACTATTTACGGCACTTCTCCTCCTTACACGCAGCGTCAGATGAAACGCATGTTTGGCAAACCAAAGGGCAGCCAGCCCAGGGGTACCGGACGCCCTCCAAACAAGGGTAAGCTAATAAGCCGATATATCGCCAAGCAATGCAGAAGACTCCTCCGCTGTACTGACTTCACCTCTCCTTTCCTAATCCAGCAGATGTTAGCCCATCTGTCCAGACAGAAGGTCCCAAGCCGGCCGAGACCCCCGACGACATCAGCTACAAGCAAGGCAAAAGGCTGAGGGCCACACTCCGCTCCACAGAGAGAGACCAGAAGAAGAGCTTCGAAGGCGCTTTCATGTTAGATACGATCGGCAAGCCGGGGAACTTGGGTTCGCTCAGCATGGATCCGAGGAAACATTACCTGAGCCTGGGCTGCAGCAGCTCCAAGCTGCCCGTGACTATCCCCCACCGGACCCACCGGCAGACCTCCAGGACGGACTGCCCCGCCGACCGCCTCAAGTTCTTCGAAACGCTGCGCCTGCTGCTCAAGCTCACGTCTATGTCCTCTAAGAGGAAGGAGAAGGAGCAGAGGGGCTTGGAGAACATGGCCTTCATGGGCCACAACAACGAGATCCTGTGGCTGGAGCTGCAGGCGTGGCACGAAAGGCGCTCCACCAGCGACCAGGACGTTTTTCTATTCACCGAGCGCAAAGTTATCCCCGACATCATCAACAAGGTGCTGCACTTTAAGGTCAACTACGACAGCCTGAGAGGAGCCCAGTGTTCAGAGTCTCAATCGATCCAGGGTCTGTGTCAGACCGAGGAAGGATCGTCGGCCGTAGCGGAGACCAACCACTGTGGAGTAGACTCCTGGGGCTTCAGCGCCCACTCCCCGTCGGCGATGAACGTGGCCGAGCCTTTGGGGTCGGGCGCCGACTGCAGGGAGCACCTCCAACGCCAGCGGCTGGCCTTTGAGCAGGTCAAGAAGGTCATGGAGCTCCTGGAGTCCGTCGAGGCGCTGTACCCGTCGCTACAGGCGCTGCAGAAAGACTACGAGAAGTACGCCGCCCGGGATTTCCAGGGCAGGGTGCAGGCGCTCTGCCTGTGGCTCAACATCACCCAGGACCTCAACCAGAAGCTGCGCGTCATGGCCACCGTGCTGGGCCTCCACGACCTGTCGCGCATCGGCTGGCCCGTCTTCGAGATACCGTCGCCTCGCTGCTCCCGCGGCAACGACGAGGACAACGAGGAGGACGAGAACGACTCGACGGCCACGTTCACCGCCGAGAGCGACGTGGAGGACAGAGACGCGGACGTGGACGGGGAGGTCGGACACCTGGCGGAGGAAGAGCTGTCTCCCATCCTGACGCCCAAATTTGCCCGGCTGCTGTCGGAGGAGGAGTTCCTCCCAGCCGCCGCTTCTGGAAGCGCGGAGGCGGCGGCGGCGGCGGCGGCTGGAGGCGAGGTGTTCTGCCCCACCGCTATTTACAGACCATTTGTGGATAAAGCTCTGAAGCAGATGGGACTGCGTAAACTGATACTTCGGCTGCACAAACTGATGGACCGCTCTCTTCAGAGGGCGAGAGCAGCACTGCTCCGACACACTCCTGCGCTGGAGGTAACGCCTTCATTTTTTAAACAGAGCGCTCAAACTAGTTTATCACCATTTTTTTTACTTCTCAGAGCTAAAGTGTTGCTCAGAATTCTCTGTCTGCAGACGCTCTAGAAAGTTTACGCAGCCTTGATAAAATGTCGGGCGTTTGTGATGTGAAAATATTAGGGCTGGGCAACGATTAAAATATTTAATCGCGATTAATTGCATAATTTGCCTGATTAATCATGATTAATCGCATTGTATTTACAAACTCCAAGAATGAATTCAAAAGTAGTGTAAAGAGCACTTTTATTTTAATGTTCTGCTGCCATATGAACAAAAGTGTTGTAACATTTGTAGCACTTATCAGTAACACATATTTAGTGTAAAGCTCAACTTAAACATGTAAAACAAAAAATAGCAATAATAATAAATTAAAGCTTATTGCCACTGACAGGGAATTCTCTTTATGGGTAAAAAATCTACCAAAAACGGGCAATTTCTGAGGTACCAGCAGGGAGCAGCATTACCATTTTATGTTAAATACCAAAGTTTAACTTGGCAGTGGTTACAACTAACTTGTTTCTGTCACATTCGTTGCTGGAAGAACTTTAAACTGAAACGCTTGCTAACTCGATATGCTTGCGTTTATTTGACGTTAACACGCGTTTTTTTGTTGTTGCTTTCTTGCGTGCAAATAGTGAATGTCAGGGAAAAACAGGCAAAAACACATGGATACTTTGAAACGAGAAGCGACTTCACCGACGGCGTCTAAGCAGACCCCCCCCCCCCCCCCCCGCTCCGCTCCGCACAAAACTTGTTCCGTTCGCCAACTCACCGCCTCGCCTAAGCAAATTCCTGCGGGAAACACCGCCTTCCGCATGTTGGCTTTGTTTTTTTCCGGCCAGCACCTTTCTTCTTCTTTGAATCCGAGGTTTGGCTGACAGCGAGGTTATTGGCGCATTATCGCCACCTACTGTTCTGATTCAAACCCCTACACCGCAGCAACAGACCTTCACAAAATAAAAGCATGTGAGCAACATGCGTTAATGCGCGTTAAAGTAAATATCGCCGTTAATAGTCTAATGAATTAACGCGAAATTAACGCGTTAACTTGCCCAGCCCTAGAAAATATATAACTTATATGACCATTTTACCCCTTTAATGTGACCGGCTACATACCCTGTACAGTTTAAATAATGAATTAACATACTCACAAGATGAAAAAACTTAAACTAATACCTTGTTAAAACATCTTTTAGTTGAAAAATGGCCTTCACTCTTCTTTGGCAGGACTCATCGCTGTTTTCCCACTCTACCTTACCGCCATTGTGGGAATGTCTCATGTCCACAACCTGCGTGACTCGGCAGATTTTCAGACTGTCGTATTTAGTTATTGACTCAGTTAAGCCAATCCACAGCTTTCATTTTCTTTACGTGAGGTCATTGTTTGGTTGATTGCCTGGATTAACAGTGACACTGAAATCTAACGTTCCAGGTTAAAACTGATTTATATTTATAGGTGTTCATAATTTTATTCACCTTAACGAGTACGCCTTTTCCATCTAAAGAAAATGACCCCCTTATCATTATGCTACTATCACCACATTTCACTGTTCAAACAATGATATTCTGGTCATGCTTGGTTTTTGGTGCCAAACATACCTCTAGGAATTGTGGCACAAAGTTTTTTTCTCTTCATCAAAGCTACTTTTTGTTTAGACAGAGAATATAGGACATTGTTGTGACAGACTGTTCTTGAGTATTACTGCCCTGTCCAGTTTCCCTCTTGACTTCATTTTATGTAAAAACATTTTTTTTACAAACATCCATCAAAAAAGATTAATCATCTACCAGTGAAAACCTGCAAAACGCTAGTCAGCAAATATATGAAATGTTTAATTTCTGTTGATTTATATTGAAGTGTATATTTTTTTTAATATAAGATTTAAATTAGAAATGGATAAATTAGATTTTTCAAAATTAAGTAGGGAAGTAAAAAAACAAAACAGTGCTTCACAATAAAACAAAACAGAAAACGTAAAAGAAAAGATCAAAACAGCACACATGAAACATCATACAGCATGACACTAGTTAAAAGCCAATCTGAATAAATGAGTCCTCAGCTGCTTCTTAGAAGAATCAACAGAGTCAAGACAACGCAGAGATGAAGGCAACACCTACACAAGGGGCCATGGCTCTAAAGGACCTAAACCCTCTGGTCCTAAAATGAGTTCCTCTTTAAATTTCTGACTGGACGAACTCAAAAACTGCCAGCAGGGGTGTACCTCTCCAGAAGGTCAGTGATTATAGGCTGGGACTTGACCACACAGGGCTCTAAAAGTGACATTTTAAAATGTACCAGTAGCCAATGTATAGACATTAAAACTGAAGTAATGTGCTGCCTCTTTTGTCAGAATCGGAATTGTTTTATTGTCACTGTGCAAGAAAGTACAACGAAATTTAAAGAATAGCAACTCTCAAAGGCAGTGCAAATAAATAAGAAAACTTATGGATGAATGGATGGATTTTTAGTCTTAGTTTTTGACTTTATTGCCATGAAACGCCTCCCTGAGTTCAGGAGTTTGAAGAGGTGATGGTCAGGGTCGTTGATGATGCTGTGGGCTCTCCCGAGGCGGGAAGTCCTGTAGAGCTCCTCCAGAGATGCATGAAAGCAGTCAATCAGCCTCTAGGCAGCGTTTATGACCGTCTGGAGCTGCTTCCTCTCTGCTGGAGAACTACAGTGAGGTGCCATTGCTCAACAACGACTCCACAGAACACCAATAGGACACCAAAAGCTCAGTTCTCAGGTTGTTCCTCCTGAGGGTCCTCAGGAAGTACAGTCTCTGCTGTGCCTTCTTCAGGTTTCAGGTGGAGTTGACTTTCCCGGTCAGATCTTCGCTGATGTAGCTGCTCAGGAACGTGGAATGTGGCACCCTCTCCACCCTGTCCCCGTTTATAATGAAGGGCTGAATCTCTGTTTTACACCTCCTAAAGTCGACAATTGGTTCCTTCAACTTTGTGTGTTGGTTAAAAAAAGCCTTGTAACAGCATTCTGAACTGAAAGGAGAGTGTCAAGATCATTTTTTTTAAAACATAAAAAGGCTGTTACAATAGTCAGGAAGAGATTAAATAAAAGCACGAATAATGATCACTGGTCCAACTTTTGACACCAAAGCTTATAAATGTTTCTTTCCTGAAAGAAATACTTTCTGAATATTTCCATAAGAATGGCTCTCCAATGACAGGGTAGAATGAAAAAATAATAATAATAATACCAAGGTTCTAAGGTTTGGTTTTTAAGAGAAGGCCAATAAACTACGATATTGCTTGGTTTTAGTTATTTGGTTCTAGTAAGAGATAACTCGGGCTTCCTTCTTATCAGAGTTTACCTGCAAGAAGGTGTCACAGAGCCACTGTTTGATACTATTAAGAGTTTATCAAGTAAAGAAACTTTAAAATTCAGTTGGCTTAAAGGAACAGTAGGTGTGAATATCATCAGCATATAGATAATGAGACAGGGAACTGCCTGATTATCTGGTCTAGGGGAGAATATACAAAAGTAAGAGAATGGGACCCAAGACTGAGCCCTGGGGTACCACACACGACAGGTTCTTGGAGTCCAACATGAACGGATTCGCAAAAAGAAATATTTATCCAGAGAGATAGTAATTAAACCTCTCTAGAGCCAGACCTGATAGATTAATGCCCCTTTTAAATTGTTGACATTAAAGAGATGCAGTGAGATCCTTCTGATTCCCTGTAACCTGTTTGCAAACTACGGCTTTAGATAAGTTATGCTAATGAACAAATATCCCACTTGGACATCTGAAGTTTTTCTAGTTAGTCAGATTCACTATAATAGATGTTGGGTGTGTACCCAGGGTGACTAAGTTTTGAAACGGGATGGGAAGGTGCATAAATCAAAGTGTTTGTCTAAAGGTGTGCACAATTGTGCAACCAGGTAATAGCATGTTGTGCAGAATATAACCACTTTAACATAAAGACAGCTGTTTTAAAGTTATGTTTACCAATCTCATTTGATTAAATAAATAACTAACTGTATTTTTTTTTAAACGCTGCTTTTCACTTCTAATCTGTGGTCTTGTCTGTCTTAGTGGAGACCACAGCATTTAATTTAAGTCTAGCTTCTAGCATGTGGCTGGTTGTGACTAAAATGCTTTTATCAACCGTTACATATTTTTTTCTGTGACTAAAAATACAAACAGCACATGCTTACTCACTTAGAAAGAATAATTAACAGTCTCGATTTCTTTTAAATGTTGGACTGCAGAACGTGAGACAAACACATTTGATAAGAGATTACATTTATTTCTGTGTTGATGTGTAGTCGCAGGATGAGCCGTCACATTTCTCCTAATTATCCTCACCCCAGTGAGGCGACATCTTGCATGAAGGTCCAGAGCATGGGGCGACAGATGGTTATTCTCCATTTCTTCTAACTGAGCAAAATGTGCACCAGGAATCTTCACCCTCTTGCTTGTTATCTTTTCCCTAACTTCCTTTGGCAGCTCTCTAATCTTGTCTGTGTGGGTTGAGAGGTTGTAATTGAGGAAACAAGAAAACAGAGATCAGAAGGATTTATTATTGGTTAATATCCTGATTTGTGTGTGATTCTAACCTTTTTTGAAGGGGATAAAATGTTTATTTCACTCAGTCGGAGGTACACCACCAGTCAAAAGTTTGGACTCACCTTTGTCTTTCAATGGCTTTTCCCTGTTTTTATGACTTTCTTCACACAGTGAAGACATCAAAACTATGACTCAAAAGTATATAGAATTATGTATGAAACTCAAAATTGTGAAATAACTCAAAACGTCTTGTACATTTTAGCTTTTTCTAAATACCCCCCCATTGTTCTGATTATTGCTTTGGTCACTCTTGGCCTTCTCTCGATGATCTTTACGATGGAAATAGTTTTCCAGCTGTCTTGAAGGAGTTCCCAGAGGTAGTAATAGAAATAAAGACAAACCATTCAGTGAGAAGGTGAGTCCAAACTTTTGACTGGTAGAGTAAATCAGTGTTTAGGTTTTGGTTGATATTCTTTCTACAATTAAAACCCATTCAAAATAGAGACTGGTCATTTATTCTCTAAGTTGGCAAACTTGCATATTCTTCAAAGGATGAAATTAAATTTGTTTTATTTGATATTTGGGCTGCACCGCTTTAGGAAGATATGACATTGCAATACTATTAAATATTGCAATAACAATTTTGATTACAACACACATTTTCCTCTGTACTGCCTTTCTTTTCTTTCATCGCTTTCTGGGCTTTCCGATCTTGGTCACTAAGATCTATGTTAGTAATTTTACAGGAGTAGTAAAAGTCCAACTTAGTCAGCAAGGTTATTATTGGAAGGCAGCGCTTTCGTGCAATGCGCCTGAAACTGCATAGCCTTCAGAAATATTGCATTTAAGCAGTCCTTTTGCAATTGTGATATTGCAATGACAATTGGATATACTTTATTGTAAAGCTCTAAATGATATCCATAACTGGTTGCCTGATTATTGTTGTGCTTAAAAGCATAACATCATAAGAAACTGCACTTCTTGGAAAGTTGATTTTATGTTTACTTTTAGGAATAATATAAACCTGATTTTAGCCTGTAAGGTTAAATGCAGCAAAATTACAACAGGGAATTAACTATTGGATAAGAATGATTAGCACCAATGGAGGGAAAGGAAAGAAAATAAGAGTTAATATCTTAATAATTGCTATGGATTATTATCTTATATGAGAGGTTATATGTCCGGCAGCAGGAGAAACAGGTTTGTCTCTTATTCCACACGCAGTTTGCAGACCTCCCAGACCACATGCTGTACAGCGACTACCTGCCGGAGCTGTCCCGCCACATATCCTGCACCGGCGCCACCGATCCGGAGCTGGGAGCCGACCAGGTCTCCTGGGAGGACCTGCGGGACATGGACCTGCCGTCCTTCCGACCGGCGTTCCTCGTGCTGTGCAGGGTCCTCCTGAACGTCATTCACGAATGCCTTAAACTGCGACTGGAACAGAGGCCCGCCGGGGACCCCTCGCTGCTCAGCATCAAGCAGCTGGTGCGAGAGTGTAAGGAGGTCCTGAAAGGAGGCCTTCTGATGAAGCAGTATTATCAGTTCATGCTGCGCGGCGTGGTGAACGACGCCCAGGGCCTGCAGACCAATGCCAACATAGACGACTTTGAAGAAGATCTACACAAGATGCTGGTGGTGCGTCTTCTAATCTTTCCTTCCCCTGCTGCCAGGGGATAAAAAAAAAAAAAAAAGGGGTGTTAGATTTAATGTAGAATTACTGTCAAACTGAGGTGGTACTCGTGCATGCATATTAACCAAGTGGCCGTGTGCCATCTGTTGTTTCCCTAGGTTTATTTTGAATATATGCGTAGCTGGATCAGGATGCTGCAGCAGCTGCCTCAGGCCTCCCACAGCTTAAAGAACCTGTTAGAGGAGGAATGGCAATTCACAAAGGTCATCACTCCTTACATCCGCGGTGGGGAAGAACAGTCTGGCGAACTTTTCTGGTGAGTTCAGGTGAAACGTGCTCAGGTTTCAGCTCATATGCATCGACATCCTTAACTGTATGACACGCATTGAACCTGCTGACAAGGAAACGAGAGCGTTATCCAACCTGTGACGGTAATGAAAAACAACTTTTCATTACCAACTGAGAAGAGTTTTCTGGCAATATTTTCACTTAAACATTTCTGTCAGCTTGTTTTTTTTCTTTTTTTCTTTTTCTTTTTTTTTTTAAAGGAGATCAGTAGAAGCATAGTATTAGTAGGGGCTGCTAGAAATAAAACCAATTATGTTTGACAGCGCAAAGTTAACGGGCAGAGATGTAGAATCATGTTGTCAAACTAATACTTAAATCTGGTCACAAAACTGGAAACGATTAAAGTAACAAGGTCATTTTCCCCAAACAAGTTGGGCTACTTCTTTTTTTTTTTTTTTAGGTCCACACCACCTGCTGGCCATGAAAGAGAATATTTTTCCCATTTCACTTTAACTTTCAGTATTTGTTGGCACCCGAGACTTAAGCTAACCTGCACACTGCATCATTTTCACGTGTTGCTTTCTGCTCTCTACTATTTTTAGAGCATTTTATAGTTTTTTTTTTTCCCGCTTGGAGAATATCAAAATTAACCCCTGACTTCTACAACATGTAATTTTACATTAGGAAAGTGCACAAAAATCAGTCAGTATAATGAACATTGGGTCTTCAAAAGAATGAGATTTTGAACTGAAATAAAGTACAAATCTGTACAATAAAATTGGACGACCTCTTTTTGGTTTTAGTCACAGAAGTTGAAGTGCCTTGCAAAACTATTTCATACTTCCTGGACTTTCTCCACATTTTGACACTTTCCAAATATAAACTTTACTGTATTTTATGTGGATATAGTCTGATACTCCCTGAACAGCTTCCTCCACACCTTCTGCACAGTGAAACATGGCGGTTATTATTTGTGGAGCAGGAAATCTGCTCAAAGTTGATGAGATGGATTGAAGAAAATCTGTTGGAGGTTTCAAAAGCCTTGAGAGGAAGAGGTTCACATTTCTGCAGGACATTGACCGTGAACATACAGCCGGAGCAACAATGGATTGGTTTGGCTCAAAGTTCATTTATGTTCGTGGGATAGGATGACCAAGTGAAAGTCCAGACCAAGGTTAAGTCTAGGATTTGTGGCAAGACTTGAAAACTGATGTTCAGATGATTTTTTTTTTTATTTAATCTAAATGGGCTTTAGATATTTTGCTAAAAAGAATGGGAACATTTTTTAGACAATTTTATAGTCTAGATTGCTAAATGACATCTTAAAACACTGGAAAATTTCACTCTATACTCTTCAGATTTTTGTTTGTAAAAATACAAATGTAATATTTCTCTCACTGGATACATTATGTGCCGTTTACTGGTGGTCTGTCAGATAAAACTCCAGTAAAATATTTTGTTTGTGGCTGCAACGAGACAGAGTGTGAGAAGGTTGAGGGGGTGGGAATATGACCGTAAAGATCTGAACTTTAAGCCAACAAAACCCATAATTAGAACGTAAAACTGAGGTTGTTTTAGGAGTTGGTCAACCAACAGAACAACAGCGTTGCTCATTTCTTTACAGCAACATTGCTGGGATGCTGCTGGAGTCCACTGGAGAGTTTCTTGATGCTGGTTTGCAGAAAAGTGGCAATGAATTCTGGGAAAGTGCAGATGACAGCACGGCCTCAGACGAGATCAGGTTAGGGCGGCAACACATTCGCTCAATTAAAAAAAAAAAAAATTTTTTTTGTAAGATTCAACCCGGGCTCAACTTTCTTTGCTTCCTTTTTTCTCCCTTTGCTTCTTTCTTATTGTTAGGCGCTCAGTTATTGAAACCAGTCGTTCCTTAAAAGAGCTGTTCCACGAGGCCAGGGAACGAGCGTCCAAGGCTCTGGGCTTTGCCAAAATGCTCCGCAAGGTGAGAAAGGTTTTATTTTGCTGAACAGCAAGCCATGTTGCTCTAGTTTTCAGTTGATCTATATACTAGTTTTTGTTTTGCTCACTAAATAACCTGAACTGTATGTTCTGACACTTTGTTTAACCTCGCTACAGGATTTGGAAGTCGCTGCGGAGTTTAGCATCACCAGTGGGGTGCCTTGTCTCCTGGAAGCACTAAAAATGAAAAACTATGTCAAGGTGGGCCTCTGTCTTGGTTTTTCTAGTTAATGTTGCACGTATATATATATATATATTTTCATTTATGTAACTCTTATCTGTTTCCCCCCCCCCCCTCTCCTCCCAGGTTCAGATACCAGGCTTGGAAGAGCTCCAAGTTTTTGTGCCTTGCGGCCTGAAGGATCAGCGGCCCCTCATCCTGCAGCTCCTCAACGCTGCCGCTGGCAAAGACTGCTCCAAGGAGCCCGACGAAATGGCCGAGGACGACGCCTACCTGCTCATGAGCAAACACGGCGCGGGGGACTCGGCCACGGATTCTGACTGGGCCCGGTGGGACGGCGAGCTCCTCAAGCTGGTCCCGCAGATGGAAGCCGTGGACACTATAAGAGCTATGAAGGTACCGAAAAGAGACTCCGGCCAGAACTGTCTGCGTCGGTGTGTGTGTGTGTGATGCTCACATGCTTTCCGCTGCCTTGTTGCGGTTTCAGGTGGAGAACTTGCTGTTGATTGTGATGCAGTCGGCTCACCTGGTGGCCCAGCGAAAGGCTTTCCAGCAGTCCATGGAGGACGTGCTTACCCTTAGCCGGGAGCAAACATCCAGTCAGCCTCTCATCGCCAGCGCTCTGGAAGATCTCAAGGTGCGTGCCATAAGCTCTCTTTTGTTGCAGAGGCAGCTGTGCATCAGTGACCTACTTTCACATGTTTTTTTTTTTAACTGCAGCTGTTCTGATTTACCTCAAATGTCCTTTCTATATCCGTATAGTGAGACTATTGTAGAGGAAATACCTGCTTTTAAAGCTGCAGCACTCAGCGTTATAACACAGGGTGTCGTAATTGATATGTTTCAAAGCTTTGATCGGTCGTTATGAATGTTTGCGTCATTAAAACAGTGAAGGGATGGTAATAACGGCGTTCGCTCGTCTTAAAATCCTCCTTCCTTTTTTTACGGCTGTTTTTGCAGAACAAAGCCCTGCAGCTATGCATCAAAATAAGCACAGCCATCGACCAAGTGGAGTACATGTTCACCACGGAGTTCGAGGCAGAGGTGGAGGAATCCGAGTCCACCACTCTGCATCAGTACTACAGGGAAGCAATGATACAGGGCTATAATTTTGCCTTCGAGGTAAGAACCTTTTTGACAGCGCGATCCTAAACGTGCCAGCTGTTTGCTCTGTATTTTCATTCCTTCACTTTTTCTTTTTCTTTTTTTCTTTTTAATACAGTACCACAAGGAAGTGGTCCGCTTAATGTCAGGAGAGTTCCGGCAGAGAATCGGGGAGCGCTACATAGCTTTTGCACGCAAGTGGATGACCTACGTTCTGACCAAATGTGAGAGCGGAAGGGGCACCAAGCCCAGGTGAGATCTAAGCATCTGTTAGAGACCAAGAGGAGTGATGGGTGGATGATTAGAAATAAAAAGAAAATGCCCTCACTGCAAAAACGGAACTAAAATAAGTAAATTTGTCTTGAAATTGGTGTATTTGTCCTTGATTTGAGCAGGTAAATGAGGTGATATGCCAATGGAATGAGTATTTTGACACCTGAAATAAGATAATTAGATATATTGCACTTGAAATAAAATCGTGGAGATAAGTTGTTCCTATTTTAGGTGCAAATATCTTATTCCATTGGCAGATGATCTTATTTGGCTGCTCAAATCAAGTAAAAATACACTCATTTCAAGAAAATCGTACTTGTTTTTATTTCTGTTTTAGCAGTGCAGAAAGTCACTCTGGAGGAGCGTGACAATATTATATCTTTTTTTTTCCTATAAGGAAATGATTTTAGGGTTAAAGAAAGTTCATTAGTTAAAGTGAAGCCATATCAGAGGTACTTTTAATGTGCAGGCACTGTGATTTGGCCCAGAAGAAAGAACTGCTTTAATAGGAGCTGGGTGCAGGCTCGTGGAGACCGGAGCTGGCCTCATTTGTGTCCCGCCTAATTTAAGATGAAAGCAGAATAAACACTTTAATAAAAAGTCAGATTAGTCTGGGATAACACCAGGTCACTGTTCAGTCTGATGTCAGTTGTCGCAGATTTTAAGTTGGTCAGTGTGCTGCAAAGAGCTGCATGTTAATCAAAAAGCATAAAGACAATTTGCAACTAAACACTTTAGTCTTTTAAAAATGTCCGACATCGGTAAGGGATCGTCCTTCAAACACTCGATGAACGTCTCGTTTTCTGGCACTACTGCTAGCAAACGGACATCTGTTGGTGTGGATCCTGCCTCCGCAAACAGCTTTTTGTTGAAAACTGCATTTTTAATTTTGATTTCATTATTTATTGAGCGTTGTCAAGTTCAATAAAACGTGACAGTAAATAGCGAGTGATAAATGTGCTAAGGAGTTGGTAGAATTATAATCTTTTATAAACCACCCTTGCTCAAAATGTTTCTTCATTACCAAATTAAGCTTACAATAATGGGAATTTTATAAAGTTAATCTTTCATTTCACTGCAATCTTTTACAATGATTCAGAATAAATAAATGGAGGATCCAAAGGAGACTTTTTGATGAGACTTGATCAGGGATGTAATATCTTGACTCTTAGTTGATTTTCTGGTTAATTTAATTTTAATTTATTTTTATTTTCTGGAACTTAAGAACTGCCTCCAACTCCAGCCATAGAGAATAAAAAAAATTTAAATATCAAAAACAGCATTTTTATTTTTTGTTTCACTTTTGATCACCATTTAGCTTTTAATAATAAATAGTTGGATAACAAATTGCAGTTGAAATGCTTTTTAATTAATTCTCCTAAATAGGTTTCAGTTTTTATACTTAAACTGCATTTATTATATATTTAATATCTTTATTCCCCTTTTCTGACTACTGCTACTTTAATGCTGTACTTAATAGTATGCAGAACACGCAGAACTTGATAGAGGGAACCCTTTATCAGTCAGCTGATGTATTTTTATTAGTTTTTAGGGCTTTTTGGTGCCGTTTCTCAACAACGGTGCAGACAAAAATTAGATACATTTATAAAGACTGCCACTCTGGGTCTAGGATTCTGCCATCATTCCAACTTGCCTCTGTGCCACTCTTCCTCTCCTGTCCACAGGTTCATCCTTTGTTTATTGTCGAGTTTTTAAATCACACAGATTGACCTCGGGGTTTTACTTCTACAGGTGGGCGACTCAGGGATTTGACTTTCTTCAGGCGATTGAACCTGGATTCATATCTGCATTACCAGAGGATGACTTCCTGGTGAGATTACCCAACCACTTTGTTCTTTTTTTTTCTTTTTATCTGCAGCTTGCAGAAAGGTTGTGTTTAGATTGTGATAATTATGTTAGTTGTATGCTTTTCCTGCAGAACTTGCAAGCTTTGATGAATGAATGTATTGGGCATGTGATTGGAAAGCCTCATAGCCCCGTTACTGGCCTGTACATCGGTAAGATGATCTCTTGTGGTATAAACTCTTGCTCTAAGGTTGGTTATATTTCTTTTCTGCTGCAGGTTTGCCATCATGGGAACATAAACGACAGAAGTTTTGTTAGTTTAGTTGTTTAAACCCGGGATGAATGATGTATGTGCATTAACATCGGTAGCAGCTGATGTTAGTCTGATTTTTTTTTTTTTTTATATCTGTATTTGTCCAATAAGTAAAACGGTCAATATTAACAGCCGAAGATTATTTCTATGTTGTTGCTGGGGCTATAGCTGGGGCTGGCCATGTGGTATTTGTCTGGGCATGTGACAGTGATGCAGCATAGGATTGTGGGAAATTTAGGGATGGATGGATGGATGGGTCCATTAATCCGCTATTGGCCATAATGTCAATATTCATATGGGATATAGATATCGGCCCAAATTTTCTTAACTGCATCCCTAATTAAAACTGCGCAGCAGAGTGAAGTGGAAAAAGAAAAGTGCATTATAAAACAAGGTTCTTGTAGGATGTTTAGTCACTTATTTTACTTTTAATCAAAAGAAAACTCTGATGGCAAAACTTTTAACAGCTAAACATTTTGGGATTTAAAATATAGAGGGGAATAAATTAAAAAGAAAAGTGATGTTGAGGAAAAAAAATGTGGAATCACTCAATGTTGAGAAAAATATGGTATCCGGATTAAAAAGACATCACTTTGTCGAACCTCTTCTGGCTTTTATCACTGCTTGAATATTTTGAGGAAGCCTTGTGTCCACGGTGACAGGGTAGATGTCCTTGATTTTCCTCAGGGAGTCATCTTTAAATGTTTAATTGGGTTGATACCAGATACATGTGCCCAAAGTCAACTTCATGACCCGCACAGATTTGTACCCAAACATCCATAGCCCATGACTACATTGCTCTGCAGACGAAAACTTTCTAAGTACGGCAAAGTTATCATCACAGACAAGTTGAAGTCTTCTTATAATTGAAACTGTGAACTACATCACAGTATTTGTCTTCTAATAACCACACATTTTACATTCTCGTTAATTTTCTGGCACATAGGATAACATCTATCCAAGGGATTTTACTCAAATGCAGACTTTGGTATCGTGACTCTCGCCAGATGGATTTGGTTCAGCAAAACATCCATCTGGGATTGCTCTACTGGAGATGTATTTCAGAAGGAGGGGCCTTATCAAAAATACTTGGATACGATTGGAAAACACACTTGTCCGTCACCTTTACCATGGTGCTACAAGCTCTTGCCATCGTTTCCATTAAGAAAAGCCTTCAAAGCCATTCTCTGGTGTTCTTTTAAAGAATTAATAATTGGTAGATCGGACAACACCGATGAAATAGCAGCATCAATGTCACCGCTACGTCACGTCTACAAATATCTCATTGCGTTATAGTTAAGGTTTGGCTGCATCCTGAAGTTAAATGCTACAAATGTCTGGTTAATGAAAATCAATTATAGCTTATAATTGTTATTCAATACATAAAATGCTCAATATATTGTTTTGTCCGAGATGTTATTTTTATTATGTAATGGGTGGGATTATATTATTTTTCAGCGCCCAGGAACAGCCCCCGGCCTGTGAAGGGCCCCCCTCCTATCCGCTGCCACAGTGACCCGTCAAACCCCAATTTGTTCCTCGCTAACGCTGAAGGTTTCAGGTAGGTTCCTGCTATTTAGGTTGCTTGGTACAATCTGTGTGGCTCGGTGCGCATGGCTTTGCTTCCTATATTCTCATAGCACTGCTTCTAAAAGAAGCACTTTTAAGCTCTTCTTTGCACATTTTCTGACCCTGTCTGCTCTCCTTTCCTCACACGCGAATAGTGTGAGCGAGTGAGTGTGTCCGTCCAACCCACAACCAGTCACCCAGTCACACACATGAACATCAACGCACATCCTAATACAAACTGCTTCCCCTACCCAAGGCGGCGCTCCTCAGTTTGCTTTTTTCCCACCACACAGCTCTCGAAGCCTCCCCTGCGATCTTCGGAACCAGCTGTTCCCCAACGGCCCTCGGCCCATCCCTCAGGGCCCAGGGGAACACAGCCCCATGAAAGCCAGCAGCAGCCCCGGTGACGTCAGGTAGCCCCGCCCCTAAGCCACACGGTGATAGTTTCAGAGCCAGACCAGAGCCCATGTACAAGTTCTCCCAACTGATGGAGCAAATGACTCATGTTTTGATTTTTTACTCTGTTGGTGGATTGACGACACTTTCTTTAGTGCCTTGGATAGGGCTGGCTGATACGGCCTAAAATCAGTATCTCGATATATTTAGCAGTTCATCACGATAACAATAAATGGGCGGCACCGGCATCCCACCCCAGCGTGTGCGCTACTTCACAAGCAGTTAGGTATATTGATGCGTAATGGTATAATTCACCTGGTCAATCATAGCTAAATATCTTAAAAGATGCAAATCCCAACTAAACATATTTCCTTGTAGGTTCCAAAACGCTGCACTCAGTTCCATCGATTGAGCTCGGCAGCTTTAACCATGTTTGCGCTGTTGTCAGTAGTAATAGCGACAAGGACCTCTTTCTTCATGTCCCATGCGTACAGGGATCGTGCTTAAACTTTGTCCGACCATCTTCCCGGTATCGGCTGCTAAATATGCCGTCTTGAGCGCTCTGGTATGCACTCTCTATCCGTCATTAATGCAGTGTTACAGTCAGACTAATGTAGGCTCCATCGTACGACTGAGCCAGAGATCAGATGTGGCCGCAACGTGTTTAACAGCTGCTCCTCTTCCTCCTCGACCGGTTCTACCGCCACCGCTTCAGCATTTAAAGATTTCCATTTTCTCAACCTCACCGTCTCTTTTGCTTGTCGTTTCAGACTGAATGAGGTGGAATCACGTGATTTCAGACCGCACTTAAGAATGTGCAGCGTCTTAAAGGGACATGAACATGGACTACTTTTGCATAGACAAACGACTATTCCTTTAATTTTTTTTTTAGGTAGCGTAAATACCGACTTGGGCAAAATTATGTTGGTTATTGTTGTAAGTTTCGGTGTCGGTAAATTTTCGGTGTATCGCCCAGGCCTAGCCTTAAAGTTAATGACGTAGTAATGAGGACTATAGCCTTGACCTGCAGATACTGATCACAATAGAAACAGTAATCAATATTTTTTTCTACCCTTCCTGCGTCTCGCGGTCATTAGTCATTTATTTTAGGAACAGAGGTGACATTGTGGGTGCATGATAGCGATTTTGCCATTAAAATTAGTTTTATTAATATTCTAAAGGAGCAATAAGTAAGACGTCTACTGCCAGTTTTTCTCATATCATATGAGAGTTCTCAGGGTTCCCCAAACAGAACACAGCATTTGGTATTTTATCTTGGCAAAAGAGCTGCAGCCTGCAAACATGGAAGCCAATAAGAGAAGCAGACCAGACATGGAACAGAATACAACATCATATACATGTCCTCTGTTAGTAAAAATACAGTGTGGTTTGACACCAGCAATGGACCGGTTAGAAACGCCACATTAGATTGTGGTTAGCGGCAGGCTGTTGAGCAACTAGGTGTCATTATTACTTATTGCTCATTTAAAACAAAGACAAAATGATTAGTTAGGATTTTAAATTGACTTTAGCATCTTCTGCGTATTAGCAATTTGCATGGTTAGCGTTACAAAATAGATGCTAACTGCCTCTACGTGTATTCCTTTGGTAATGTAGCCTAAGAAAGTCTCGCTCTTTCTCGCAGCATGGGGAACCGGTGCATGAAATATTTTCCTTTTTTAAAAATCTCTTTACACCTTTTTGTGTAACCTCTGACTTTGTTATGAAACGTTTTTGACATTAGAATATTAAGCTTCGAATCTTCGTTACCCAATTACAACAAAAGTGTTAGTACGACTTGTTTGTGTTTAGTAAGTTGTAGTCAACGATGGGAAAATATCAGATTTAGGAGTTAGTCTTTACCAACACACTGCAGAGTTTCTGCTTCTATTATTAGTCTATGCTCAGGCAGATTGTAATTCCCAGATACTGAAACTTTTATGATTTCTTTTGACTCATTTAAAAGCAGTTTTAAGTGTTTTAAATTGCGGCATTTTCCTTCTAAATCACCTCTCATCTAAGAAGTTTTGGTTTTATCGCAGATGTTACAGCTATACCCTTGGGTTTGGCTTTGGTTTTATCTTCATGTGCTACAAGACACATGCATGGAACCTGAGGAAGTTGTCAAATAGCTCCATAAAACCCCAAAATCAAATGTTTTTCTCCTTTTTTGAGCCAATAAATTCTATACAACATTTGGCAAACCCCTGAAAATTGACTTTGACACAGCCTGATCACTGGTCATGTGAAGACTGGTTGTTGTGGATGAAATGAAAGTAAATACTATCTTACAGAAGCAAGAGTAAGATAATATTCTGCTTTATAGTGACGTCTGCATCAATTTGGCTTTGATGCGGATTGATTGCTTTCATTGTTGATGGCGTACTAGTGAGTGGAATCAAATCTGTAGGCTTTTGTTCTAGCTATCTAACTTTGTGACTGTCTCTGATGCATGCTAAGCTGCCTGTGGGATTCGCTTTTGTCTTTCATTTATTCAAAAATTAACGTCTTTAGTTTTTCTTTATAAGCTTTACCTATGGTATAGGACATAAGTTATAGTGTTTCTATGTTTGGACTGTTTAAAATGTATTATTATTATTATTATTATTATTATTATTATTATTATTATTATTATTATAATTATTATTATTATAATTAACTTCTTGATTCTCGAAATAAATGTAAAAGTTATTGTTCTAATTTGTCGTAGGTCAATGGTAGAGCTGCACAGTGTATCAAATCGCAGTTGTTGCAATATCTGTATTTGTCCTTGCTGCACACCATAGGCGTAGTTTACAAAAAAAGGGTGGGAATATTACTGTTAGAGAAGAATCAGAAAAATGTGTATTAATCGTAATTGTTAGTCATTGTAATCTTTAGCAATGGTTTCGCAATTACATGTTGTTCCTGATTTTTCTGTAGCCCTAGTTGGTGAGTGTTAAAAAAAAAAAAAAGTAAATTTAATGTAAAAAGTGCAAGAGACTACTCAAGTTAACCATGGTTCTAACATTTTTTTATACCTTTTTAAAAGATGAATGGGCTTTAAATGTTTTTATAAGATGGAATTTTTTCAGTTATTAAATACAAAGAAGCCCCAGAGTGCATTGAGCTGTAAATAGTACCAATACTTATAAAGCCCTTTTTTTGTGTGTGATTTTTGAGTGAGAAGCCCCCTTGACTGAAATTAGCTTTGTAGGTCAATAGTGCAGCTTTACAGGGAAGTGTTGGCTGATTTTCCTTCTTGTTTTCTCAGGGTATCAAGTTTCCACGAGAACGATCGTCTTTCAACAGTTGCAGCAGAATTAAATTTCAAATCACTGAGCCGCCACTCGAGCCCCACCGAGGACAAAGAAGGTGGGACCGAACACTGCTGATGTGCAGGGCAGTCATTCACCTGCTCTCCTTAACTTTCTTCTGTAACTGTTAAAAAATAAATACATAATCCTGATAATTTCAGAGCCTTCATATCCAAAGGCCGATCCGAACAGCTCTGCACGCAGAAGCTGGGAGCTCCGCACCTTCATCAACCAATCCAAAGGTGAGCTTGCTTCTTTTTTTTTTTTATTCCCTCGGCTCAAAACATAAGCAACGCTTCGCCAACGCCGTTTTTGCCGTTCGCAGACACGGCGGCCCGGCAGAGCCCGATGGAGGCCGTCCGGCGTTCCATTCGAAAGTTCGAAGAGGAGCGCTACGCCATGATGAAGCAGCGGAACATCATCGGTCAAGTGTGTCACACGCCAAAGTCCGACGGCATGCACGTCGGGCTCCGCAAGGTGACCTTCAAGTGGCAGAGAGGCAACAAGATAGGTGTGGATGTGTGTTTTGGTTACGATGCATTCCGTTAAGCGCATCTGCAGACGATAATTTTATATTTTTCTATCTAACATCAGGCGAAGGTCAGTATGGAAAAGTGTACACATGCATCAACGTTGACACTGGAGAGCTAATGGCTATGAAGGAGGTACGTAGCACAGGAATGTTTAAAAAGAAAGTGGGGGGAAAAAAAACAACCACAGATATAGAAATGCAGACGTTAAAGCGTGTTTTTAATTTTTTATATAGATACGATTCCAGCCAAATGATCACAAAACAATCAAAGAGACTGCTGACGAGCTGAAAATATTCGAAGGCATCAAACATCCAAACCTTGTGCGCTACTTCGGAGTGGAGCTGCATCGGGTACGGAGCTCGCAGACAGCCGAGGTAACGTGCGGTGCAGGCTGAAGCTGCCCGGTGTAAACGTGCGTGCGCTCTCTTGTAGGAGGAGATGTACATCTTCATGGAGTACTGTGACGAAGGAACCCTGGAGGAGGTCTCCAGACTGGGGCTGCAGGAGCACGTGATCAGGCTTTACAGTAAACAGATCACCACGGCCATAAATGTCCTCCACGAGCACGGCATCGTTCACCGTGATATCAAAGGTCGGTGTCAGATTGCTCTAAATGCTGCCTTTGTGTAAGATGTGTAGAAACGACTCATCGTCTCATTACTTTTTTTTATTTATTTTGATTGATTTGTACCAGGAGCAAATATCTTCCTCACGTCGTCGGGCTTGATTAAGCTGGGCGACTTTGGCTGCTCAGTCAAGTTAAGGAACAACACTCATACCATGCCCGGGGAGGTGAACAGCACGCTGGGAACAGCAGGTAAGAAATGGCATCTTGCCTCAGAGCGGCACACCTATTGGAGGCCGATGGTTCTTCCTTGCTGTCGCCGGCTCTCAGTGCTGTACAGACTGGAATAGTGGATCGTTCAGATCCTATTTAACAGACCATGAATTGTGGTTATAAATCCTTGGGAGCAAAGATTACATGTTGGGTTCCTGCAGGCTCTGTCCTAGGGCCCATTTTTTTTAAATATCTATATTGCGCCACCTGCCTCAGATTGTGCAGTACTACAACTTCCCTTACCATATGTATGCCGAGGGTCCATAACTATATACAGTATTTCTGTGCCACCACATGACCACAGTCCTTTACAGTTAGTCAGTCTGGCCCTAAAATCAGCGACTAAATCAATCAGAATTTGTTTGTTTTTAACCCAAAAATGCATTTGTAGCCATCTACTATGGCAAAAAAAAAAAACATAGATACAAGAAACCTAGCTGCTGTCGCGTAATCTCTTCTGCTTACCCTCTTCTTAACATGCTTCTAGTATACATTTATTGACTGATTTAAAATGAAAAGCCAACCTAAGCATAGGACGCGCGTATGCTGCTTTGCTGCGCTTACGCGCCGCGATGCATCTGGTGTGTTTCCTCCAAGAGCGTCCTACATAGCATTTGTTGGCTTTATCCAGAAACTGCATGGTGCTGCATTCTGAATTATAAATGCATTTCCGAATTTGTGAATGTTAAGACTGTCAGCTGTAATTTTCCTGCAGGCTACTTTAAACATGAGCTGGGACACAGTGCTTTTCAGACTGGTGTTTCAGCTAGGAATGATTATTTTTAGTTTTCATACAACAGTCTCTTTGTTACAGTCAGCTTCCGGCCGAAGCCCCCCATCGAGGCTTGTGTCGAAATCAAGAAACGTGACGTTTAAAGCTTTGTTTTACAGAGCTATTGCTTAGTAAATGGTTTTGATTCAGGCAAGATGTCCCGTGAAAAATACGATTTGTCAGTTGTTTGAGACCACTACGGTCTATTTTTTTAATTTATTTATTTTTTTGCTACGGACTGCATCTTGTGCGCTATTCTAACAGAGATGTCAGGAAGAGGAATTTTTCGCCTGTTCAGGAGCATTTGGGTCAGGTTTGTCCCAATACGTTGTTTATCAAAATTAGACAAAAGTTACAAAAACGCTTTAAGCTATTAAACCTTTACTTTATCACAATCATTTTCACTTAAGCCCCTCATATAAGCAGGGTGCAATTAACAATGTGGTAATGTGATTAGATAAGTCCATTACAAACAAGTAAGGCTGGTGGACTTTTTCCTGTTGAATATTTTATTCACCACTAGATGGCCTTAGTGAGCATTTAAAGTTTATATGAGGCTTTGAGAAATGACCCATTTCGCAACACCTTTACTGAAGCGCCTCGAGGCTTCAGCACAGCCTCATCTCGCCATCACAAACGTAGGCTATACAATCAATCCACTTTCTGTCATTGATTCTGATCCAACAACTTCCATTCAGTTTTTTTCCTGAATTTACATTGTATTAAAATAGTTTATTGAAAACATATTCAGCCGTAGCAGCAGGTAAATGCCGCTGTGCATGGTCCTTGAATTTGAGGAAGTTGCTCCTTAAAACTCCTTGAAAACTCCTTGAAAGGTCTTTAAATTTGATGGTAACCACAGACAGTGTGTCAGCTAGGAACTATCTAGACCGGGGGTCACCAACATGGGGCCCGCAGGCACCAAGTAGCCCCCAAGGAACACATGTGGTTCCCAGGAGCCTGTTCTAAAAACAGCACAACCCACCAGTGAGCTGCATCTAAAACTTAATTATATTTCGTTACTCTTCCTGTTTATTCCCACTCGCATTTATATAGACTTAAAAAATAAAATATCTATAACAAAGCATGAAAATGTGTTTATTTTACATTAAATTAAGGTGAATTCTGACTCTTCTAGTTCGAAGGTCAGCACTGGTAGCCCTTCGTATGACACCACACCAATGAAGTAGCTCTCAGTTTCACAAAGACAATCTGAGACCTCTTCACTCTGGGCTCCCAGGACCAGAACCACACTTTTAGTTGCTCTGCTTCTCAGCTCTGTACTAAACTCTCTGCAAACTTGATGTTTGTAGAAAACTGTCTCCTTTAATTCAGGACTGAGAACATTACATTTTACTGCGGCTTACCTATAACGGTCAAAGAGTGCTTTCTGACTTCATTTTTATCAAGTGTAAGCTATTTATTTGACTTTACTCATTCCTCTTTACACAACTCTTTTCTCAATCTTTCAAAAAACGCTCAAAGTAAAACAGCCTTTTGAAAGATGGAAAAAGTATTGCACATGAGCGGTTGAAGATTAAAAAATTAAACATTGATGATTTGGTAGCAAAACATTAATTGTTGCATCTAGACTCTTAACACAGTGTTGTATGCATGCCTTAAATAATAATCTATTATACATTCTGCTGTTTTGTGCTTCTGGATATTATTAGTGTTTATTCCAGGCTTTTATTCCCAAACACTTTTATGCAAAACCTAATTCGCCTCTAACAAGTCTGCATTTTTGCCACATCGTCCAAGATCCCCATTGACCAAGTTTGTTTTAATACTGTCGCTTCTGTATCTCCGACTTTCTTAGCATACATGGCGCCTGAAGTTATCACAAGAGCAAAGGGGGAAGGTCACGGGCGAGCAGCAGATATCTGGAGTCTGGGCTGCGTCCTGATTGAGATGGTGACGGGAAAGGTGAGCAGTGATTTAGAAGATATTTCCTTTCCAGAATACATGAGGTATTGTAGCTAAGTTCAGAAAAGTTATTTTATTTTTTTAAAGGTTCCACATTTCAGGTACAAGTTTCCTTTTTACCTGGTTTGAACCACCGAGGCACTCTGGAAAACCTCTTATAAAAAACAGATTATGGTTAAAGCTGTTTTTTTTAAATAACAGAAATATAAAAGACAAAGCGTGTTTTGAGTGGCAGGCCTGAATGTGTTGTTTTTTAAGTCCTCTTTGTCTGTCCACTGGAGGAAATTCACCTGAGCAACAAAACTTAAACAGCACTAAGTGAGTTATTCCCTTGTGGTATTTGTGGTTTTATCTGCAGAGGCCCTGGCATGAGTACGAGCACAACTTTCAGATCATGTACAAGGTGGGCATGGGCCACAAACCGCCCATCCCTGAGAAGCTCAGCACGGAGGGGAAGGACTTCCTCAGCCACTGCTTGGAGAGCGAACCCAAACGCCGCTGGACCGCCAGCATGCTGCTGGACCACCCGTTTGTCAAGGTAAAATAGATTACCTTCAAAGTTCTCCTGAGGTGGAAAAAAAGTTTCTTAATACATTTTATTTGTTATGAAAAAGCTAATTTCATAATAATTACAAAGAGACTGAGCGATTTCAAGTGTTTATTTTGGTTAATTATGATGGTCATGACTTTGACATGTCATGTTGACACCTCTGACATGTACATAACAACAATATGAATAATATTTACTCCTGTATCTTTTGCACTCTGCAATATTGTCTCCATTTAGTTTATATTGTTTTCATATGTGTTCTCTATACTGCAGACTGTTTGATCTTTATTACAGTATTATTATTGTATAAGTAAGCACATCGTGAACATTGTACAGTCAGATTCCTCATCTGTTTATATACAAATAAAGCAGATTTTTCTATCTATCTATCTATCTATCTATCTATCTATCTATCTATCTATCTATATCTCTATCTCTCTCTCTCTCTCTATATATATATATATATATATATATATATATATATATATATATATATATATATATAGTGGACTTGAACATAATTAAAGTGATCAGGTGTTCAATAATTTAGAATAAGATAACCAGTACAAAACCTTTAAAAACACCCACCTTAAAATGATGGAAAATGAACAAACTACAAGATGAGTTAAGACCAGACAAAAACAAATAAAAGGATAAACAATGTAGGGACTGTACTAAATGAAGTTTCAGAAGCTACCAGTTAAAAAACGGGTAACTTTACCCTTTTTAACTTTAAGTTTCCATACGTTGTGAGGCATAAAGTTATCCTCCCTGTGGTGGGTGTCCGTGACTCTCTGCTGGACAGCTGTCAAGTCATGCAATTTCACCATGATTTAGTGTCATAATAGGGCCATAACATTTATGTATTAAAAAAATCTTGCAGCTAAATCTCACTCAAATATATATTGTGAATGTACAGTTGAATGACGAAGTCTTAAGTCTTTAGGTTTTCAATAGCTGTAAACCATAATCATCAAAATGAACAGAAATAAATGCTCTAAAATGATCACTCGGTTTTTAATTAATCTTTAGACGTTTCCCTATTTGAGTCATTAGTTTAACTCTCCAAAGATGCGCCTGTTTTCAGCCAGTCTTCACAAGATGTCCTATGTGCGCTCATCTGTTTCAGGTTTGCACCGATGAAGAGTGAACGCCACCTCCGCTTTGGCTCTTCACGTTTACAATCTAAAGCACTACTGTACACGCTGTTGGCAGAAGAAAAAAACAAACTGTGGACACAAGAGGGAGTCGTGGCTCAAGGCACATGGAGTTAAACTGAGGAACTAACACATTATCATTTCAGAGGACAACTGGATCTATGAATTAAATAATTGTGTCTTTATGTAGCCTTGGTTTGGGGTGGTACTGTACATACTGTAAGAATAGGATCGGCCTTAATTCGTGTATAAAAATGTAAAGTTAAAGTAATTATTTGCCACATTCGTTTCACTGGTGAAGACACCTCTAAAAAAGGCAACGAGGAATCCTTTTCTTGTTTTAATTGGACGTGGAGGACGAGGAGGAGGAGAGTATCTATAGCACTTTTAAACTGTTTATCCAAGGGGACAGCATATAGAAAAGGAGGGATCCTAAGTCGGTCACTAAAGTAAAAAAAAAAATGTGGCTACCCTCTGAATGCAAGAAGGCAAGAATTTCCCTTTATTAAATGAATGCCATCCATCTATTTAAATATTTTTATTACTTATTCTGTAAGTGTGGGCAATAAGAAGGTTTATTTAGTGTGTTTTTTTTTTTTTTTTTTTCCGTTGCCTTTTGCTGAAGAGAAATTGTCAAATCGGAGCAATGTTCAAGTCTACTGGTCACCGGCGGTGAGCTGCCCGCGTGACTGGGGCGTAGCCGACTCAGAGGGGAAAACAGGACCAGCCATCCCTCCCTGCTGCTCAACACCACACACACACACACACACACACACACACACACACACCAAAACATCTGGTCCTCTGCTGCTCCTACAGTGTTTGCTATGTACAAACAATATTAATAAACCAATTATTATTGTTCTTGTTTTCAATCATTTGTTTTTTTCACCTCTCAGAATTAAAGTTATTATTACGACAAAGCATTATGTCATTATATACATATATATGTATATAGTTATTCTAAAATACTATGTTGTGAAACTGCCTCGCCAAGCTAATGTTTTTTTTTTCTGAGTCCGGATGCTTAGCAATGTAAAGTTTACAAATGTTGCTTGAAGGAAAATGTCTGCGCTACGAAGCATTCAAGACAAAATAGCGTGAAGTTGATGTTTTAAATAATAGTTCCAAGTAAGAATCTTATGAAAACAGTTTTTTTTTTTTTACTGCTTTTGAAATCAGTACATTATTTATTGGGGGTTCATGTATAAAAAATAATATTTAGTTCACCGAATCAACCATCTGAGGAAAAAAAAAAGCTCATAGTTTATGCAAAGCATTTTTATTTTTTACATTTTTATACTTTTTGTCATCTAGTGTTGATTTACAGAGAAGTCTGACTGAATGGGAAATGGAGGTTGGAGGCAGTGCACCGCTAATTATCTTCCTGTGTGAAACATGCTCTGGGAAGTGAGTTTGGGAACAATTTCACGTCAGATTAACAACGTATAAAAAAACATTTAGGCAGTCAGGTTGGCAGCTAGTAATCCGTTTGTCCGCTGAAAGCCTCAGAGGTTTCTCAGAGAACATTAGTGAACAAACGACATCATGAAAACCCAATGAACACACCGGCCAGTCAAGGCCCAACGTATGGATACGTTTAAATCCGGATGTAAAGCTATTTCCCCCTCCTTTCAAAAATCATGCCGACTTTCGATCTAGATGCGAAAAACGAGAGGAGGTGGCACAACTGCAAACCTAAAATCACGTGGCTGTGCACCTTGGCAAGAACCGCATTATTCAGAGGAGAATCGGTTGGCAGGACTATACTGATGTTCACAAATCTGGCCCTATTAGAAGACCCGGAACAATTAGAAGTACTATTCAGAGTTTGCCACCAGCTGTATTACAGAGCAAAGCATTTTCCAGTCAGATGAGACTAAAACTTAACTTTCTAGCTTGAACGCAAAATGCTGTGTGTGACTGAAAGCTAACCCCCCACCAAAGATCCCTACCATGAAACATGGTGGTGGCAGCATCACGCTGTGGGGATGCTTTTTCTTCTGCCAGGGCAGAGGGGAGTTAATAATTGTTTTTTGTGTGAATAACCACCACCAGTTTACATGTTCATCAGTTCAAAATGACTTAATTGGTCCCAAAGGGACACAAAATATTGCTTTATAGGCGTTGGCCAGGTTGTCGTAGCCGCTGTAGGCAGGAAGGATTTCCTGTAACGTTTTTTTTTCTTCTGTGAATCGGAGGAAGCCTCTGGCTGAAGACGCTGTTGTATAACATCGATGGAGAGGATGCT